>NC_090647.1:18505350-18805350 GCF_040937935.1 Hyperolius riggenbachi | reverse complement strand
TGTACACAAAACATTGACAATGGTACATAATACAGAATTAGAAGACATAGAAATTACAGTGATAAATCTAACAAGATGAACACAATGTATAGAAAATTCCGAGACACAAAAGGGTGACAGAGGACTGCCCTTGTGAGCTTACAATCTAAAGGAACAGGGGAATAGGGAGGGAAACAAGAGGTTGGGTAATACACAATCTGCAGTACAGGTAGTCCTCGGTTAACGAACGAGATAGGGACTGTAGGTTCAGATAGGGACTGTAGGTTCGTTCTTAACCTGAATCCGTTCTTAAGTCGGGACGCTGTGCCATTTCTGTCCTTTGTGCCTCCAGTGTCCCCCTCTGGCTCATCTCTGGCCCCCGTGTCTCCCATGTGTTTCCAATATGCTTCCTTGTGTGCCCCATGTGCTACCTTTGCCCCCATTCTTTAAGCAGAGTAGGTGCAGTAGAAGCCATATCAGGGACATCTCACCTGCTCCATGGTGGTGTAAGGTCCCAGTGTGTTGTCCGGAAGCTGCGCGGCCCGTCCTCTCTCTCCATTCACTGTGCCCCTCGGTGGCTTCTCATGCGTCACATAATGATGCATCAGGAAGAGCCGCCACTAGGGGACGTCTCCTGATTTCGTCATTATACGATGCATGAGAAGCCACCGAGGGGGACAGTGAATGGAGAGAGAGGATGGGCCGCGCCAGATCAGTGAATAATGGCGCACAGCGCTGATGCATAAAAATGGCGCCGCATTAAAAAGATACGCTTATCGCTATTTATCGTTAGTACTGCATAATAATGGAGCACTGGGAAAAAAGAAGAAAAACGGCACACACTAACGTTATTTATCAATAGTGCCGTTCATTTGCGAAACAGCAGACGTTATTGCCCACAGTAACGTTATTTATCAATAGTGCCCTACATAAGCCAAACTGCAGACGTTATTTAACTACAAAATGGTGAATGGATTTAATGTAACACTGTCAAGGTTAGGGTTAGGCACCATCAGGGGGGTCTTAGGGTTAGGCACCACCAGGGGGGTGGTTAGGGTTAGGCACCAACCGTGGGGGGGTCTTAGGGTTAGGCACCACCAGGGGGGGTCTTAGGGTTAGGCACCACCAGGGGGGTGCTTAGGGTTAGGCACCAACCGGGGGGGTCTTAGGGTTAGGCACCAACCAGGGGGGTCTTAGGGTTAGGCACCACCAGGGGGGTGCTTAGGGTTAGGCACCAACCGGGGGGGGTCTTAGGGTTAGGCACCAACCAGGGGGGTCTTAGGGTTAGGCACCACCAGGGGGGGTCTTAGGGTTAGGCACCACCAGGGGGGTCTTAGGGTTAGGCACCACCAGGGGGTGCTTAGGGTTAGGCACCACCAGGGGGGTGCTTAGGGTTAGGCACCACCAGGGGGGTGCTTAGGGTTAGGCACCAACCGGGGGGGTCTTAGGGTTAGGCACCAACCGGGGGGTCTTAGGGTTAGGCACCACCAGGGGGGGTCTTAGGGTTAGGCACCACCAGGGGGTCTTAGGGTTAGGCACCACCAGGGGGGTGGTTAGGGTTAGGCACCACTAGGGGGGGTTAAGGGGTTAGGGATAGGTACAGAGCGGGTTCTGTGTGTTAACGCTAAATAACAATAAGGCTTTAACGTTAAATAACAATAAGGCTTTAACGTTAAATAGCGATAAGCGGCAAACGGATTAGCGGCAACACCGTGTGCCATTATTCGCAGGCGCCGTTTTCAGATGGATCCAGGCAGCGCAGCTTCCGGGCAACACAATGGGTCCTTACACCACCATGGAGCAGGTGAGATGTCCCTGATATGGCCTCTGCTGCGCCTACTCTGCTTAAAAAACGGCCGCGGGGTGGAGTTGGCGTGTCCGCCGGAAGTACTGCATGGACGCTTAGACTAAAAGCTCCGATCCCAGCCAGAAGATAAACGGCTTTTAAAGTTATGCCATCCGCAGCAGACAACCCCACACCGACGGAGGAGACTGATATGGAGACGGAGTCAGCCAGGAAACGTAAATTAGCCCCGAAACTGCCAAGAAAAGTGACGGATTTCTTCACTGACCAGTGGACTGGAGACATAGGATTTCAAACAGCCAAGATGGCGCCAGCTCCATAGTAGCAGGCCTGACCTCTCACTCTTCACAGCATACCTTGGCGGGTACAGCTGCAGAACATCTTTCCTCCAGCGATACATCCCCATCGGCTTCTCCCTCCTCTGGCAGCCCAGCAAAAACTAAGCCATGGATGTCAGCAGAGTTCACCGCAGCGCAGGTACGGGAGTCTGTTTCCCTAAATGAATCATCTGTTGACATAGAAGCATTCCCTCACACAGGTCAACATGAAAGAGATGTTAATCTCTCTTAAACATTCCTTGCTCGCTGAGCTGATGCCAATAACCTCCCAAATGCAGCACTCTATAGACAACTAGGGGACAGAGTCTCCCATAATGAAGATTGTATTGATGCAGTCATAGAGGAACATAACAACACAGTTGACTCCCTATCAGCAAATGACACTGACATAAAATGGTTGAAACTCAAACTTGCAGATACTGAGGACCGCAATAAAAGGTCAAATCTTAAATTTAGAGGCATCAGTTAACAAATATCACAAGATGAGCTGAAGCAATACCTGAACAAGCTCATAAATGCAGCAGTACCTGGTCTAGCCAACTACAAGCTCATTAAATAGCAATGTTTTGCAATTTGCCTCGGACGTCACTATTGGCCCAATCTCTTGGTCTGATTACGTCCCAGTCATACTCACCTTGGAGCTGACACAACTTTCTTCACCACCAAGACCCTGGAAGCTGAATAATACAATATTGCAATCTTCTGAAAACAAATCTCACCTGAGAGACCAACTTACAGAATTTTTTCAATTTAATGAACACCCCAATTGTAATAATGCTTCGATTTGGTTAGCCCATGAGACCTTTCCCAGAGGCATTCACATCAAGCTGAGAGCAATTCAAAAAAAAAAAAAAAAACCTCTCAAAAACGTATGGATAAACTCTGAAATGATATCAAACTATTAGAACTTCAAGACAGTATCTCCCCCTCTCCCCAAAATCAAATCACACTTTTTAAATTGATACAAGAATTAAGAGCAGAACTTCTTAATAAATATCAATGGATGTTACAAAATTCTAAATCATTATTCTATGCATGTCACAACAAAGCTAGTAGACTACTTGCTCCGAAAATTAAACAAAAAATAGCCAAAGTAACCATTAAAAAAATTATACATCCCTTTAACAATAAACTTTTAACAAATCCCAAAGATATCGCTGATGCCTTTAGTGATTTCTACAGATCCCTGTATAATCTATTCGCCGATCCTAACACTTTTCAACCGACATCCCAAACGATCAGACAATTCCTAGAGCCTCTACATCTCCCAAAACTTACAGAGTCCCAACTTTCAACTCTTAATTCTCCTATTTTGGTCCAAGAGACTCTTAAAGCTCTCAAACAACTTAAAAAAAATAAAGCCGAGGCCCAGACCGGTACAAAAATGAATACTGCAAAGAGTTTTCCTCGATCTTGGCTCTCAGGCTGATGAGATTCTATAACTATATCATTGAATCAGGTAAACCCCCAGTTGAATTCCTGTCTGCTACCATAACAGTCATCCCAAAAACGGGGAGGGATCCGTCTTGTACAGCAAACTACAGACCCATATCCCTACTCAACAGTGACAACAAAACTTTGCAAAAATCTTATCTAATAGACTTCTGGACATCCGACCAAATCTAATTGCCCCTGACCAAGTTGGATTCACCAAAGGTTGTCAAAAAGCTGACAGTACAAGACGGATCATTGATCTAATCTTACTCAGAAAAAAATTCGAATGCCTTCTCTGTATCTCACATTGGATGCAGAGAAGGCATTTGACAGAATGCACTGGGAATTTTTACTCCACGCTCTACGTAAATTTGGTTTCCAGGGTAATATTTTACAAGCCATAATGTCATTGTATACCAAACCGTCTGCTACAGTATCACATGCGGGTTTTCAATCCAAACCATTCAGTATAACAAACGGCACAAGACAGGGCTGTCCTGTCCCCACTAATTTTCGTCCTTGTCATGGAGACATTGGCGGAGCAAGTCAGATCCAATCCTAAGATCACTAGTATAACAGTGGAAAACTATGATCACAAAATAGGGTTTTTGGCCGATGACGAGATCCTCACCTTAACAAATCCCATTCCTCTCTCAAGTAGTTGACTCACTACAAATTTTTACCAAAGCCTCATACTACAAGTTTAATTCAAATAAATCCCTACTAATGTGTAAAAATATCTACAGAATAACCCTAGAACAGATCCAAAGCAAATTTCCCTTCCCAGCAACAAACTCTTCAATCCCTTACCTAGGTATTTTACTTCCCCAAAACATATCAGATTTATACAAGATCAACTACTTACCACTACTTAATTACTTATTAAAACAAACTGAAACAATATCAAAAGTAGAGTTATCACACGCAGGTAGAATTTCAGCCTTTAACCACTTTACCCCCCGCGGTACGGATTTCTCCGTCCCTTTTTCCACCCTGTCACCACCAAGGGACAGAGAAATCCGAACCTGACGCTGCTCCCGCCACTGTCCGCGCTCCTGCTCGCTCGTCCGCGCGCCCCCGTGCTCATGCACTGCGCCGCCCGCTTGCCCGGAGATCGATGAACGGGAAAAACCTTTCCCGTTCGTTGATCTAAGCCCCCCACAATGATCAGCTGCTTCTACGAGAAGCAGCGTAATCATTGTGAAAAAAAGTTGCCTAGCTTCCCTGAACTTCCTGCAAGCGTACTTCCCGTACGCTTGCAGGTCGCATAAACAAAAACGCACTGTGGCCATCTTGTGGCCAAATAGTAAAACTACACCCTAAAGCATTTTTCATATACAAATACATTAGTTAAACATTAAAAATTAACTCATTACCTCCCACACTCCCCAATTTTTTTTCTTTTTATAATTAAAAAAAAGAAAAAGAAAATACAATTAAAAAAAAATACATAAATAGTTACCTTAGGGACTGAACTTTTTAAATATTTATGTCAAGAGGGTATAACACTGTTACTTTATAAACTATGGGCTTGTAATTAGGGATGGACGCAAAACTGAAAAAAATGCACCTTTATTTCCAAATAAAATATTGGCGCCAAACATCGTGATAAGGACATCATTTAAACGGTTTTATAACCGGGACAAATGGGCAAATAAATTTCATGGATTTTAATTACAGTAGCATGCATTATTTAACCACTTGAGGACCGTGGGCTTTACCCCCCTTAAAGAGAATCTGTATTGTTAAAATCGCACAAAAGTAAACATACCAGTGCGTTAGGGGACATCTCCTATTCCCCTCTGTCACAATTTTGCCGCTCCCCGCCACATTAAAAGTAGTCTAAAACAGTTTTAAAAAGTTTGTTTATAAACAAACAAAATGGCCACCAAAACAGGAAGTAGGTTGATGTACAGTATGTCCACACATAGAAAATACATCCATACACAAGCAGGCTGTATACAGCTTTCCTTTTGTATCTCAAGAGATCACTTGTGTGTTTACCTTCTGTCCCCTTCAGCTCTCATGCACGGAATACTAGTGACAGGCTGTGAGGCTGATCATTTCTTCCTGTTTGTAATTCCTCAGTATGTGTCAGCCAGCTACTTTCACAGCCTAAAGCAGGCCATACACTGGCTCGATTCGCGGCCGTTTCGACAGCAGATTCGATCCTGGGATCGAATCTGCTGCCAATCGTTCGCGGTAAACGCAGCCGCCGATCCGATTTCCTCCCGAAATCGGATCGGTCCGTCGATCGCGCCGTGCGGGAAATTACCCTCGATCGCCCGCGGGTAAAGTGCGCGTCGCTAGCGGCGGCCGATCCGATCAAGTATACATTACCTGAGGCTGGCTCCCGGGCGTCTTCTCCGCGCTGCACGGCTCTGTTCCGGCTCCATCCATCCCGGCGCTTCCTGTGTCACTGCAGTGACCAGGAAGTTCAAATAGAGGGCGCTCTATTTGAACTTCCTGGTCACGGAGTAACACAGGAAGCGCCGTAATGGAGCCGGAACAGAGCCGTGCAATGCGGAGAAGATGCCCGGGAGCCAGCGTCAGGTAATGTATACGGGGGGGACAGGCGGCAGGAGCAGCTCAGCAGATGGTGAATCGGTTTCAGGCTGAAATCGATTCACAATCTGTTTGCAGTAAAGGCAGCCATACGATCCCTCTCTGATCAGATTCGATCAGATAGGGATCTGTCAGCTGGTCGATCTAATGGCACATCGACCAGTGTATGGCCACCTTAACAGAGGAGGATTTTTCTTCTATCACTGATAAGATAGCAGAGAAGCTGCTAGCTTATGTAAATAACTCACACACTGAAGTGTGCATAGAGGGGGAAGTGCATAACACAGACCAGCACGGAAGAGTTGGCAGCCTTCCAGACACAGGCCGACAAGTCTGACAGGGGAAAGATACATTGATTTATTACAGAGACAGTGATAGTACAAAGTGCTGCAGTAAGCCAGAGCACATTAGAAAAGGTTTAGGAACTTGTAGGATGGTAGAAAAAACGTTGTAATTTTTGTTACGGAGTCTCTTTAAGGACCAGGCACTTTTTTTCAGACCACTGCAGCTTTCACGGTTTATTGCTCGCTCATACAACCTACCACCTACATGAATTTTACCTCCTTTTCTTGTCACTAATACAGCTTTCTTTTGGTGCTATTTGATTGCTGCTGCGATTTTTACTTTTTATTATATTCATCAAAAAAGACATGAATTTTGGCAAAAAAATGATTTTTTTTTAACTTTCTGTGCTGACATTTTTCAAATAAAGTAAAATTTCTGTATACATGCAGCGCGAAAAATGTGGACAAACATGTTTTTGATAAAAAAAAACCTATTCAGCCTATATTTATTGGTTTGGGTAAAAGTTATAGCGTTTACAAACTATGGTGCAAAAAGTGAATTTTCCCATTTTCCAACATCTATGACTTTTCTGGCCCCCTGTCATGTTTCATGAGGGGCTAGAATTCCAGGATAGTATAAATACCCCCCAAATGACCCCATTTTGGAAAGAAGACATCCCAAAGTATTCACTGAGAGGCATAGTGAGTTCATAGAAGGTATTATTTTTTGTCACAAGGAAGCGGAAAATGACACTTTGTGACAAAAAAAAAAAAGTTTCCATTTCTTCTAACTTGAGACAAAAAAAAAAATGAAATCTGCCACTAACTCCCCATGCCCCTCTCTGAATACCTTGAAGTGTCTACTTTCCAAAATGGGGTCATTTGTGGGGTGTGTTTACTGTCCTGACATTTTGGGGGGTGCTAAATTGTAAGCACCCCTGTAAAGCCTAAAGGTGCTCATTGGACTTTGGACCCCTTAGCGTAGTTAGGCTGCAAAAAAGTGCCACACATGTGGTATTGCCGTACTCAGTAGAAGTAGTATAATGTGTTTTGTGGTGTATTTTTACACATACCCATGCTGGGTGGGAGAAATATCTCTGTAAATGACAATTTTTTAAATTTTTTTACACACAATTGTCCATTTACAGAGATCTTTCTCCCACTCATGTGTGGCACTTTTTTGCACCCTAACTGCGCTAAGGGGCCCAAAGTCCAATGAGTACCTTTAGGATTTCACAGGTCATTTTGCGGCATTTGATTTCCAGACTACTCCTCACGGTTTAGGGCCCCTAAAATGCCAGGGCAGTATAGGAACCCCACAAATGACCCCATTTTAACCACTTGCCGACCGCCTACTTCATATTGGCGGCGGCAAAGTGGCAGCCCCAGGACCACGTAACGCAGATTGGCGTCAGGTCCTGGGGCACTCTCTGGCCGGGGATCGCGCGCTGGGATGCGCGCGCATCCACCGGCAATAGGCTCCGCCCACCCGCGACGTCAACCCGCCGGCCAATCGGAAGCGCCGGCGGGTTGTTAACCCCGCGATCGCCGCTACAAAGTGTATAATACACTTTGTAATGTATACAAAGTGTATTATACAGGCTGCCTCCTGCCCTGGTGGTCCCAGTGTCCGAGGGACCACCAGGGCAGGCTGCAGCCACCCTAGTCTGCACCCAAACACACTGATCTGCCCCCCCCTGCCCCCTGATCGCCCACAGTACCCCTCAGACCCCCCCCTGCCCACCCCCCAGACCACCATTTGCACACAATCACCCCCCTAATCACCCATCAATCACTCCCTGTCACTATCTGTCAACGCTATTTTTTTTTTTAGTCCCTAAACTGCCCCCTGCTCCCTCCTGATCACCCCCCCACCCCTCAGATTCTCCCCAGACCCCCCCAGACCCTCCCCCCCCCTGCGTACTGTATGCATCTATCCCCCCTGATTAACTGTCAATCACCTGTCAATCACCTGTCAATCACCTGTCAATCACCCGTCAATCACCCCCTGTCACTGCCACCCATCAATCAGCCCCTAACCTGCCCCTTGCGGGCAATCTGATCACCCACCCACACCAATAGATCGCCCGCAGATCCGACATCAGATCACCTCCCAAATCCATCGTTTACATCTATTCTCTCCTCTAAACACCCACTAATTACCCATCAATCACCCATCAATCACCCCCTATCACCACCTGTCACTGTTACCCATCAGATTAGACCCTTGCGGGCACCCAATCGCCCGCCCACACACTCAGATTGCCCTCAACCCCCCCCCCCCCCCTTATCGATTCGCCAGTGCATTATTTACATCCGTTCTTCCCTGTAATATCCCACTGATCACCTGTCAATCACCCCCTGTCACTGCCACCCATCAATCACCCCCTGTCACTGCCACCCATCAATCAGCCCCTAACCTGCCCCTTGCGGGCAATCTGATCACCCACCCACACCAATAGATCGCCCGCAGATCCGACATCAGATCACCTCCCAAATCCATCGTTTACATCTATTCTCTCCTCTAAACACCCACTAATTACCCATCAATCACCCCCTATCACCACCTGTCACTGTTACCCATCAGATTAGACCCTTGCGGGCACCCAATCGCCCGCCCACACACTCAGATTGCCCTCAACCCCCCCCCCTTATCGATTCGCCAGTGCATTATTTACATCCGTTCTTCCCTGTAATAACCCACTGATCACCTGTCAATCACCCCCTGTCACTGCCACCCATCAATCACCCCCTGTCACTGCCACCCATCAATCAGCCCCTAACCTGCCCCTTGCGGGCAATCTGATCACCCACCCACACCAATAGATCGCCCGCAGATCCGACATCAGATCACCTCCCAAATCCATCGTTTACATCTATTCTCTCCTCTAAACACCCACTAATTACCCATCAATCACCCCCTATCACCACCTGTCACTGTTACCCATCAGATTAGACCCTAATCTGCCCCTTGCGGGCACCCAATCACCCGCCCACACCTCAGAACGCCCTCAGACCCCAGCCCTGATCACCTCGCTAGTGCATTGCTTGCATCTATTCCCCCCCTCTAATCACACCTTGAGACACCCATAAATCACCTCCTGTCACCCCCTAGCACACCTACCCATCAGATCAGGCCCTAATTTGCCCCGTGTGGGCTCCTGATCACTCGGCCAAACCCTCAGATCCCCCTCAGACCCCCTTCCGATCACCTCCCCAGTGCATTGATTGCATCTATTTTCCCCTCTAACCGCCCCCTGAGACACCCATCAATCACCTCCTGTCACCCCCCTAGCACTCCTATCCATCAGATCAGGCCCAATACATCCTGTCATCTAAGAGGCCACCCTGCTTATGACCGTTTCCACAAAATTTGCCCTCTCATAGACCACCTGTCATCAAAATTTGCAGATGCTTATACCCCTGAACAGTCATTTTGAGAAATTTGGTTTCCACACTACTCACAGTTTTGGGCCCGTAAAATGCCAGGGCAGTATAGGAACCCCACAAGTGACCCCATTTTAGAAAGAAGACACCCCAAGGTATTCTGTTAGGTGTATGATGAGTTCATAGAAGATTTTATTTTTTGTCAAAAGTTAGCGGAAATTGGATTTTTATTGTTTTTTTCACAAAGTGTCATTTTTCACTAACTTGTGACAAAAAAAAAATCTTCTATGAACTCACCATACCCCTAACGGAATACCTTGGGGTGTCGTCTTTCTAAAATGGGGTCACTTGTGGGGTTCCTATACTGCCCTGGCATTTTAGGGGCCCTAAACCGTGGGGAGTAGTCTAGAAAACAAATGCCTCAAAATGACCTGTGAATAGGACGTTAGGCCCCTTAGCGCACCTAGGCTGCAAAAAAGTGTCACACATGTAGTATCGCCATACTCAGGAGAAGTAGTATAATGTGTTTTGTGGTGTATTTTTACACATACCCATGCTGGGTGGGAGAAATCTCTCTGTAAATGGACAATTGTGTGTAAAAAAAATCAAAAATGTGTCATTTACAGAGATATTTCTCCCACCCAGCATGGTTATATGTAAAAATACACCACAAAACACATTATACTACTTCTTCTGAGTACGGCGATACCACATGTGTGACACTTTTTTGCAGCCTAACTGTGCTAAGGGGCCCAAAGTCCAATGAGTACCTTTAGGATTTCACAGGTCATTTTGAGACATTTGGGTTTAAGACGACTACTCACGATTTAGGGCCCCTAAAATGCCAGGGCAGTATTGGAACCCCACAAATGACCCCATTCTAGAAAGAAGACACCCCAAGGTATTCCGTTAGGAGTATGGTGAGTTCATAGAAGATTTTATTTTTTGTCACAAGTTAGCGGAAATTGATATGTATTGTTTTTTTTTTTCACAAAGTGTCATTTTCCGCTAACTTGTGACAAAAAAAAAATCTTCTATGAACTCACCATACCCCTAACGGAATACCTTGGGGTGTCTTCATTCTAAAATGGGGTCACTTGTGGGGTTCCTATACTGCCCTAGCATTTTAGGGACCCTAAACCGTGAGGAGTAGTCTAGAATCCAAATGCCTCAAAATGACCTGTGAATAGGACGTTAGGCCCCTTAGCGCACCTAGGTTGCAAAAAAGTGTCACACATGTGGTATCGCCGTACTCAGAAGAAGTAGTATAATGTGTTTTGAGGTGTATTTTTATACATACCCATGCTGGGTGGGAGAAATCTCTCTGTAAATGGACAATTGTGTGTAAAAAAAATCAAATAATTGTCATTTACAGAGATATTTCTCCCACCTAGCATCTGTATGTGTAAAAATACACCCCAAAACACATTATACTACTTCTCCTGAGTACGGCGGTACCACATGTGTGGCACTTTCTTGCACCCTAAGTGCGCTAAGGGGCCCAAAGTCCAATGAGTACCTTTAGGATTTCACAGGTCATTTTGCGACATTTGGTTTCAAGACTACTCCTCACGGTTTAGGGCCCCTAAAATGCCAGGGCAGTATAGGAACCCCACAAATGACCCCATTTTAGAAAGAAGACACCCCAAGGTATTCCGTTAGGAGTATGGTGAGTTCATAGAAGATTTTATTTTTGTCACAAGTTAGCAGAAAATGACACTTTGTGAAAAAAAACAATTAAAATCAATTTCCGCTAACTTGTGACAAAAAAAAAAAAATCTTCTATGAACTCACCATCCTCCTAATGGAATACCTTGGGGTGTCTTCTTTCTAAAATGGGGTAATTTGTGGGATTCCTATACTGTCCTGGCATTTTAGGGGCCCTAAACCGTGAGGAGCAGTCTTGAAACGAAATTTCTCAAAATGACCTGTGAAATCCTAAAGGTACTCATTGGACTTTGGGCCCCTTAGCGCAGTTAGGGTGCAAAAAAGTGCCACACATGTGGTATCGCCGTACTCAGGAGAAGTAGTATAATGTGTTTTGGGGTGTATTTTTCCACATACCCATGCTGAGTGGGAGAAATATCTCTATAAATTGACAATTGTGTGTTAAAAAAAGAAAACAATTGTCATTTACGGAGATATTTCTCCCACCCAGCATGGGTATGTGTAAAAATACACCCCAAAACACATTATACTACTTTTCCTGAGTACGGCAATACCACATGTGTGGCACTTTTTTGCAGCCTAACTGCGCTAAGGGGCCCAAAGTCCAATGAGCATCTTTAGGCTTTACAGGGGTGCTTACAATTAGGCACCCCCCAAAATGCCAGGACAGTGAACACACCCCACAAATGACCCCATTTTGGAAAGTAGACACTTCAAGGTATTCAGAGAGTAGCATAGTGAGTCCGTGGCAGATTTCATTTTTTTTTGTCGCAAGTTAGAAGAAATGGAAACTTTTTTTTTTTTTTTTTTTTGTTACAAAGTGTCATTTTCCGCTAACTTGTGACAAAAAATAAAATCTTCTATGAACTCACCATGCCTCTCACTGAATACTTTGGGATGTCTTCTTTCCAAAATGGGGTCATTTGGGGGGGATTTGTACTATCCTGGAATTTTAGCCCCTCATGAAACCTGACAGGTGCGCAGAAAAGTCAGAGATGCTTGAAAATGGGAAAATTCACTTTTGGCACCATAGTTTGTAAACGCTATAACTTTTACCCAATCCAATAAATATACACTGAATGGGTTTTTTTTTTTATCAAAGACATGTAGCAGAATAACTTTTGCGCTCAAATGTATAGGAAATTTTACTTTATTTGAAAAATGTCAGCACAGAAAGTTAAAAAAGTCATTTTTTTGACAAAATTCATGTCTTTTTTGATGAATATAATAAAAACTAAAACTCGCAGCAGCAATCAAATAGCACCGAAAGAAAGCTGTATTAGTGACAAGAAAAGGAGGTAAAATTCATGTAGGTGGTAGGTTGTATGACTGAGCAATAAACCGTGAAAGCTGCAGTGGTCCGAATGGAAAAAAAGGCTCTGGTCCTTAAGGGGTTTTATGACTGCAGTCCTTAAGTGGTTAAAAAGAAGACACCCCAAGGTATTCCATTAGGAGTATTGTGAGTTCATAGAAGATTTTATTTTTTGTCACAAGTTAGCAGAAAATGACACTTTGTGAAAAAAAACAATAAAAATCAATTTCCGCTAACTGGTGACAAAAAATAAAATCTTCTATGAACTCACTATACTCCTAACAGAGTACCTTGGTATGTCTTCTTTCTAAAATGGGGTCATTTGTGGGGTTCCTATACTGCCCTGGCATTTTAGGGGCCCTAAACCGTGAGGAGTAGTCTGGAAATCAAATGCCGCAAAATGACCTGTGAAATCCTAAAGGTACTCATTGGACTTTGGGCCCCTTAGCGCAGTTAGGGTGCAAAAAAGTGCCACAAAAAAGTGGTATCGTCGTACTCGGGAGAAGTAGTACAATGTGTTTTGGGGTGTATTTTTACGCATACCCATGCTGGGTGGGAGAAATATCTCTGTAAATGGACAATTGTGTGTAAAAAAATCAAAAGATTGTCATTTACAGAGGTATTTCTCCCACCCAGCATGGGTATGTGTAAAAATACACCACAAAACACATTATACTACTTCTCCCGAGTATGGCAATACCACATGTGTGGCACTTTTTTGCACCCTAACTGCGCTAAGGGGCCCACAGTCCAATGAGTACCTTTTGGCTTTAAAGGGGTGCTCAAAATTTAGCACCCCGCCCACTTGCCAGGACAGTTAACAAACCCCACAAATGACCCCATTTTGGAAAAAATACACAACAAGGTATTCCATGAGGGGAATGGTGAGGTCAAGCTGATAGGCGTAATGCCTTCCATGCAGTCGGCTAGTTGCATCTGGGGGGGGGGGGGGGGCCTGGCACCTCCTGGATACAGGAGGTCCAGAATGATCTGTTCCTGAAATTGAAGGAAAGATCCAGTTCTCCCAGCCTTACTGTAGAGAACAAAGCTGTTGTAAACTGCCAATTGAATCAGATAAAAAGACACTTTCTTATACCAGCGTCTTGTTTTCCGGGAAAGTAAATAGGGCGCTAACCTCTGGTCATTGAAGTCCACCCCTCCCATGTTGACATTATATTCGTGGACGACAAGGGGCTTTTCAATGACCGCAGTTGCCCGTTGAATTTGGACTGTCGTGTCTGTGTGAATGGTGGACAGAAAGTAAATGTCCCTCTTGTCCCTCCATTTCACCGCGAGCAGGTCTTTAGTACGCAAGGCGGCCCTCTGCCCCCGTTCAAGTCTGGTGGTAACGAGCCGTTGGGGGAAGCCCTGGCCACTAGGCCGCTCAGTGCCACAGCATCGGATTCCTTCTAACTTTAAGTGCTGATAGAGGGCCACACTTGTGTAATAGTTGTCCACATAAAGATGGTACCCCTTCTGGAACAAGGGTGACACCAAGTCCCACACAACCTTTCCACTGCTCCCCAGGTAGTCAGGGCATCCGACCGGCTCCAATTTTGAGTCTTTTCCCTCATAGACCCTAAAACGACATGTATAGCCTGTGGCACTTTCACAGAGCTTATACAGTTTCACCCCATACCGAGCGCGCTTGCTTGGGATGTACTGTTTGATGCCAAGGCGCCCGGTAAAGCGTAAGAGGGACTTGTCTACACAGATGTTCTGTTCAGGGATATAAGCATCTGCAAATGTTGATGACAGGTGGTCTATGAGGGGCCGAATTTTGTGGAGCCGGTCATAAGCAGGGTGGCCCTTTTCATGACAGGTTTTGTCGTCGTTGAAGTGCAGGAAGCGCAGGATGGACTCAAATCGTGTCCTGGACATGGCAGCAGGGTACAAGGGAACATGATGTACTGGGTTCGTAGACCAATACGACCGCAATACATTCTGTTTCATTAGTCCCAAGTGAAGGATAAGGGCCAAAAAGATTTTAATGTCGGAAACTTGGACTGGTTTCCACCGGAAAGGCTGGGCATAGATGCTCTCCGGGTGCTCGGTGATGAATTGTGTGGCTTTACGGTTGGTCTCAACCACAATTAAGTCCAAGAGAACCTGGGTGATGAACAGCTGCAAAAAGTCTAGGGCCGTTCCTAGATGAGCTGTCGCCACCTGGACTCCAGACTGGGCGGTGAAAGGGGGCACTACGGGTGCGGCGGAATCAGGGGATTGCCAATCTGGATGTGCCAGCACCTCTGGGAGTCTATGGGTACTACGGGCCCGTCTTCTTCTTGGTGGCTGCGACGGGGGTACTACTGCACTTGCCACCGTACCAGTTTCAACTTCCATGCTGGCGCTCACCACTTCACCAGGGTCTACGGAACTACTGGTACTAAGTCCAGGAGATGCTGCGCTGCTGGTGCCTGCCTCACCAAGAAAACTCTCATCAGCGCTAGCACCACCCTGCTGCCCTTGAGGCGGATCCTGCGCCACCTGCGGTCTAACGACATGGGGTCTGGTACGCCTGGCTCTAGCCGGGACCAAAGCCTCGTCATCACTTTCGGTCAGAGAACCACTGCTTTCCACAGGTTCAAATTCGGACCCGGATGATTCGTCGGATGAGTCTTCCCAAAAGCTCTCATCCGACTGGTCCATGTACCTGTATACCTCGTCATCGGAAAGCCCCCTTCTTGCCATTGTGGATTGCTAAATTTATGGGGTTTTCCTCCAAGACTACCCAGAAAAAAAGAGCACCTACCTAGCAAAAGGGAGTATTTGAGAGGTATTGGGGTTGGTGGGAAGTGGGGTCTCAGAGGCAATCAAACAATCATGGGACAATCAAATACAATTACAGCACAATCGACTCCAATCACAGCACAAGCAAATCTGATGCACTCGGAAGGTGGTGGTTGGAGGTGGTGGGGGGAGGGTGGGGTTGGGTGTGGTGGGGGGAGGGTGGGGTTGGGTGTGGCGGGAAGTGGGGTCTCAGAGGCAATCAAACAATCACGGGACAATCGAAGCCGATCACGGGACAATCAAATACAATTACAGCACAATCGAATCCAATCACAGCACAAGCAAATCTGATGCACTCGGAAGGTGGTGGTTGGAGGTGGTGGGGGGGAGGGTGGGGTTGGGTGTGGCGGGAAGTGGGGTCTCAGAGGCAATCAAACAATCACGGGACAATCGAAGCAGATCACGGGACAATCAAATACAATTACAGCACAATCGAATCCAATCACAGCACAAGCAAATCTGATGCACTCGGAAGGTGGTGGTTGGAGGTGGTGGGGGGGAGGGTGGGGTTGGGTGTGGTGGGGGGGAGGGTGGGGTTGGGTGTGGCGGGAAGTGGGGTCTCAGAGGCAATCAAACAATCACGGGACAATCGAAGCCGATCACGAGACAATCAAATACAATTACAGCACAATCGAATCCAATCACAGCACAAGCAAATCTGATGCACTCGGAAGGTGGTGGTTGGAGGTGGTGGGGGGGGGGGAGGGGGGGGGGGGGGTTGGGTGTGGCGGGAAGTGGGGTCTCAGAGGCAATCAAACAATCACGGGACAATCGAAGCAGATCACGGGACAATCAAATACAATTACAGCACAATCGGATCCAATCACCGCACAATCAAATCTGATGCACTCGGAAGGTGATGGGGGGTGGGGGTGGTGGTGGGGTGGGGGTTGTTGGGAAGTGGGGTCTCAGAGGCAATCAAACAATCACGGGACAATCAAATACAATCGCAACACAATCGAATACAATCGCAGCACAATTGAATACAATCACAGCACAGTAAAATACAATGCACTCGGACGGTGAATAGGGGGGAGGTCTGAGGGCGATTTGAGGTGGTGGGGGGTTGATCAGGAGCCCGCACGGGGCAGACTGAGTCCTTATCTGATGAGAGGCAGACACAGGGGGTTACTGATCGCAGATCAGTTAGTGATTGCTGGGGAGGACAGATGTAAACAATGCGCAGGGGATGTAATCAGGAGGGGGGTATGAGGGCAATCGAGGGTCTGGGCAGGTGATCGGTTACCCCCGCGGGGCAGTTAGGGTCTGCTCTGATGGGTGGGGGTGCTGAGGGGTGATGGACAGGTGATAGACAGGTGATCAGAGGGGGATCAGAGGGGGATCAGGGGGTAAGCTAGCTGTATACAGATGTATACAGTATACAGGGGGGTAGTCTGGGAGGGGGTCTGGGTGTGATCTAAAGGTAGGGGGGGGGAATCAGGGGCGATTAGGGGGCAGTTAGGGACCTAATCTAAGGGATAGCGTCAAAAGTTAGTGGCAGGTGGGGGGGGGGTTTAGAGGGGTGCAAGGGTGCTGGGCAGGGGTCTGCTGGGGTGATCGGGGGGGTATGAAGCCTGGGGTGGGAGATCAGGGCTGCTGTGAACAAAAAAAAACAACTGTGTGCAGTATACTTGCAAGTGCTTCCTCCTCGCTGGTGGTCTCTGGAACAATGAGACCACGAGGCGAGGAGGAAGCATGTATAAGGCACTTTGTTTACCTAACAAAGTGCCTTATACGCACTGATTGGTTGGATTCCGAATATTCCTCCGCTCACCGGCGCTGCTAAGTGGCCGGCGAGCGGAGGCAAAATGCCCGGCCATCGATCCCCGGCGGAGGATCGTGTCACGGATGACGCGATCGCTCCGCCCATGCCCCTACAAGGACCGCCGCCTTTGGGCATGAGCTGGTCTTTGCGGGGTCCGCTTCCCGGCCGCCTCTGTGCGTTAGGCGGCCGGGAAGTGGTTAAAAACTATAAAGGCCGAAAACTGAAAAATAATTAATTTTTTCCCACATTTTTTCCTATTTTCCCATTAAAACACATTTAGAATAAAATAATTCTTGGCATAATGTCCCACCTAAAGAAAGCCTAATTGGTGGCGAAAAAAACAAGATATAGTTCATTTCATTGTAATAAGTAATGATAAAGTTATAGACGAATGAATGGAAGGAGCGCTGAAAGGTGAAAATTGCTCTGTGCTCAAGGGGTAAAACCCTTCAGTGGTGAAGTGGGTAAAATGCAAATGCTTCCTAAAATTTTGTATTTATTCAGAACGGTTAAAATCCCTATTCCTAGAAAATTCCTTACAGATCTATATAAGACGCTAGCCCATTTCTTCTGGAAAGACAAAAAACACAGAATAGCCATAAAATACCTGCAGATCCCCCCAAAATTAGGAGGGTTTGGTATCCCATGCCTTGAAGCATATAGCCACGCCTGTATATTAGACACCAGCAAACACTGGTGGGAATCAACAGACCGAAAGCTTTGAGTTGATATTGAACTTGACCTCCTAGGAATGCCCACAAAACAGGGGAAATTAACTCTCCCTTATCTCAAGACCACAATCCAGACATGGAGGTGTGCTTGCTCCGCTGATGTCTCATTAGAAGACCCCATCCCGCTTAAACTCCCTATCCTTGCTCTCCAACACGTCATCCCCAACTTGAATTTAACAACATGACGCAATGCAGGTATCCATTATATAAACAACTTATTCAATCAAGGCAAATCCAAAACATTCTCACACCTAAAGGAACAATATCATCTCACAGATCTAAATACTATCCAATATTTGTAAATATCTCACCTCAACAGGAATAAATCTCATCTCCTCCCCTCTTTCCCTAGATCCCTATGCTCCTTCTTAAAGAGACACTGAAGCGAAAAAAAAATATGATATAGTGAATTGGTTGTGTACTATGAATAATTACTAGAAGATTAGCAGCAAAGAAAATATTCTCATACTTTTATTTTCAGGTATATAGTTTTTTTTCTAACATTGCATTATCCTATAATATGTGCAGATTACACAGCACTCAGCATTCAAAATGAGTCTTTCAGAGCAGTCTGTGAAGTAATGACATCTCCTCTAGCAGAGGAAATGTAAACAGTTCAATTACAGTTGAGATAAAAGTCAGATAACAGCCCTCTCCACGACCAAGTTAGTCGGAGAGCTTAATAGCTTTTTTGCATAGAGATAACAACTGGAGTTTCTCAACTCTTCCTGTACTGGAAACAATTACACTGATGTATCTTATCTTAATGTTTTTTTTCTTAGCTGTACTACACATACAAATCATAATATCATCCTTTTTTTTTCGCTTCAGTGTCTCTTTAAACAGTCGATTGCCCCTTAAAGAGGAACTCCAGTGAAAATAATGTAATAAAAAAAGTGCTTTATTTTTCAATAATTATGTATAAATGATCTAGTCAGTGTTTGCCCATTGTAAAATCGTTTAAATCCCTGATTTACAGTCTGACATTTATTACATGGTGACATTTTTACTGTTGGCAGGTGATGTAGCTGCTGCTAGTGTTGGGCGAACAGTGTTCGCCACTGTTCGGGTTCTGCAGAACATCACCCTGTTCGGGTGATGTTCGAGTTCGGCCGAACACCTGATGGTGTTCGGCCAAACCGTTCGGCCACATGGCCGAACTAAGAGCGCATGGCCGAACGTTCCCCGAACGTTCGGCTAGCGCTGTGATTGGCCGAACAGGTCACGTGGTTCGGACCCGAACGCGCTCTGATTGGCCGAACGGTTCACGTGGTTCGGGCCCGAACGCGCACTGATTGGCCGAACGGTCACGTGGTTCGGGTAAATAAATACCCGAACCACGTCATATCTCCGCCATTTGTCTGTGGGTTTAGCTTTGGGTAGGCAGGCAGGGTAGTTCTCTCTCCAGCCAGGCTAGCCAGGGTCCCCCCAGTCATTGTGTGTCGCTGCTGGGAACAGTAGTACACCGCTCGCTCAGCCACACTATATAGCATTGTGTTTACTGCCACTCTGTGTACACGCTCAGCCAGACTATATAGCATTGTGTTTACTGCCACTCTGTGTACACGGGGCTCAGCCAGACTATATAGCATTGTTTACTGCCACTCTGTGTACACGGCTCAGCCACACTATATAGCATTGTGTTTACTGCCACTCTGTGTACACCGCTCAGCCAGACTATATAGCATTGTGTTTACTGCCACTCTGTGTACACGGCTCAGCCACACTATATAGCATTGTGTTTACTGCCACTCTGTGTACACCGCTCAGCCAGACTATATAGCATTGTGTTTACTGCCACTCTGTGTACACCGCTCAGCCACACTATATAGCATTGTGTTTACTGCCACTCTGTGTACACCGCTCAGCCAGACTATATAGCATTGTGTTTACTGCCACTCTGTGTACACGGCTCAGCCACACTATATAGCATTGTGTTTACTGCCACTCTGTGTACACCGCTCAGCCACACTATATAGCATTGTTTACTGCCACTCTGTGTACACGGCTCAGCCAGACTATATAGCATTGTTTACTGCCACTCTGTGTACACGGCTCAGCCACACTATATAGCATTGTGTTTACTGCCACTCTGTGTACACCGCTCAGCCAGACTATATAGCATTGTGTTTACTGCCACTCTGTGTACACGGCTCAGCCACACTATATAGCATTGTGTTTACTGCCACTCTGTGTACACGGCTCAGCCAGACTATATAGCATTGTTTACTGCCACTCTGTGTACACCGCTCAGCCACACTATATAGCATTGTGTTTACTGCCACTCTGTGTACACCGCTCAGCCAGACTATATAGCATTGTGTTTACTGCCACTCTGTGTACACGGCTCAGCCAGACTATATAGCATTGTTTACTGCCACTCTGTGTACACGGCTCAGCCACACTATATAGCATTGTGTTTACTGCCACTCTGTGTACACCGCTCAGCCAGACTATATAGCATTGTGTTTACTGCCACTCTGTGTCTGCTGGGAACAGTAGTACACCGCTCGCTCAGCCACACTATATAGCATTGTGTTTACTGCCACTCTGTGTACACGACTCAGCCACACTATATAGCATTGTGTTTACTGCCACTCTGTGTCTGCTGGGAACAGTAGTACACCGCTCGCTCAGCCACACTATATAGCATTGTGTTTACTGCCACTCTGTGTACACCGCTCAGCCACACTATATAGCATTGTGTTTACTGCCACTCTGTGTCTGCTGGGAACAGTAGTACACCGCTCGCTCAGCCACACTATATAGCATTGTGTTTACTGCCACTCTGTGTACACAGCTCAGCCACACTATATAGCATTGTGTTTTCTGCCACTCTGTGTCTGCTGGGAACAGTAGTACACCGCTCACCCGCCACTTTATAGCATTGCGCTCTGTGTCGCTGCTGGCAATAGTGGTACACCGCTCACCCACCACTGTATAGCATTTCTGTACTGCCACTGTACTGCTGCCAGTCAGCGTGTACTTTAAGGATAAGTGAAATGAGGAAGAAATCCGGTGAAAGAGGGAGGGGCAAGGGAAGAGGTGTTTCCCCTGACGGTTCACGTACAGGCCACAGGGGAGCACCCAAGAAAACCCACTCAATACCGCCCATGTTGTCCAGGACAACAACCCTCACAGATCCAAAAGAACAGGACCAGATAATTACTTGGATGACCTCTTAAGCGTCCAGCAGTGGGTTAAGCAGCACCAGCACATCACGCACGAGGTCCGAGTCCTCAGCCAGTTACAAGGAGCCAGTGGGCACAAAGCTGACACAACCGGCAGCGACACCACGCACACAACTGCCAGATAACCAGTCCGATGAATTACCTCAGGACACAATGGGGTATTCGCAGGAGCTATTCCCAGGCCAACAAACTTCCACCTTTGAAAGGTCAATGGAGGAACAGCCAGAAATGTTGTGCCCGGATTCACAACCATTAACTGTGGGAAATGCACCGGGCACTGAAATACAAGGCGAGACCGAGGACTTTGAAACCCAAATTCCAGAGCAAGTTGGGCAGGAGGGGTTGCAATTGCAGGAGGTCGGCCGAGAAGCTCTGGAAGACGACGTTGGAGTGAGCTGCGCAGAGGTTGTTCTGGGGAGCTCTACTCCACGGCGGCGGCACCCCACAATGACATATGACGAGTTTGAGGAGATGGAAGAGGAGGGTATGGACAATGTGGACACAGACCCAGATTTTGTATGTGAAGGAGAACATCGCCGTCGTAGCAGCACAGATGAGTCTGTTGAAGAACCCACTGCTGCACGAGTTCGCCTTGTGCCACAAGTAGTGTTGGGCGAACACCTAGATGTTCGGGTTCGCGAACGTTCGCCGAACATCGCCGCGATGTTCGGGTGTTCGCGCCGAACTCCGAACATAATGGAAGTCAATGGGGACCCGAACTTTCGTGCTTTGTAAAGCTTCCTTACATGCTACATACCCAAAATTAGCAGGGTATGTGCACCTTGGGAGTGGGTACAAGAGGAAAAAAAATATTTGAAAAAGAGCTTATAGTTTTTGAGAAAATTGATTGTAAAGTTTCAAAGGAAAAACTGTCTTTTAAATGTGGAAAATGTCATGTTTCTTTGCACAGGTAACATGCTTTTTTTCGCCATGCAGTCATAAATGTAATACAGAGAAGAAGTTCCAGGAAAAGGGACCGGTAACACTAACCCAGCACCAGCAGCAGCACACGTGATGGAACAGGAGGAGGCGCAGGAGGAGAAGGCCACGCTTTGAGACACAACAACCCAGGCCTTGCATGAGGACAAGAAGCGTGCGGATAGCATGCTTTGTACCGCCATGCAGTCATAAATGTAATAAAGATAAGTGGTTCAATAAACAGGGACCACGCGCCAACGCTAACCCAGCAGCAGCAGACGTGATGGAACAGGAGGAGGTGCAGGAGGAGAAGGCCACGCTTTGTGAGACACAACAACCCAGGCCTTGCATGAGGACAAGAAGCGTGCGGATAGCATGCTTTGTACCGCCATGCAGTCATAAATGTAATAAAGATAAGTGGTTCAATAAACAGGGACCACGCGGCAACGCTAACCCAGCAGCAGCAGACGTGATGGAACAGGAGGAGGCGCAGGAGGAGAAGGCCACGCTTTGTGAGACACAACAACCCAGGCCTTGCATGAGGACAAGAAGCGTGCGGATAGCATGCTTTGTACCGCCATGCAGTCATAAATGTAATAAAGATAAGTGGTTCAATACACAGGGACCACGCGGCAACGCTAACCCAGCAGCAGCAGACGTGATGGAACAGGAGCAGGCGCAGGAGGAGAAGGCCATGCTTTTTGAGACACAACAACCCAGGCCTTGCATGAGGACAAAAAGCGTGCGGATAGCATGCTTTGTACCGCCATGCAGTCATAAATGTAATAAAGATAAGAGGTTCCATAAACAGGGACCGGCAACGCTAACCAAGCAGCAGCAGCAGCACACGTGATGGAACAGGATCAGGCGCAGGAGGAGAAGGCCATGCTTTTTGAGACACAACAACCCAGGCCTTGCATGAGGACAAAAAGCGTGCGGATATAGCAGCAATGCTTTTTGCCGCCATGCAGTCATAAATGTAATACAGATGAGAGGTTCAATAAACAGGGACCGGAAACGCTAAACCATCCCAGATGTTCATTGGTCATGTTACTTGGTTGGGGTCCTGGAGTGTTGCGTAGTCGTTTCCAATTCAGGATTGATTCATTTTAATTTGAGTCAGACGGTCTGCATTTTCTGTGGAGAGGCGGATACGCCGATCTGTGATGATGCCTCCGGCAGCACTGAAACAGCGTTCCGACATAACGCTGGCTGCCGGGCAAGCCAGCACCTCTATTGCGTACATTGCCAGTTCATGCCAGGTGTCTAGCTTCATGCCCGGTTTCAGGTCCAGCGGTGCCAGCCACAAATCCGTCTGTTCCTTTATTCCCCTCCAAATTTCCTCCCCTGTGTGCTGCTTATCCCCAAGGCAGATCAGCTTCAGCAACGCTTGCTGACGCATGCCAACAGCTGTGCTGCACTGCTTCCACGATCCTACTGCTGCTGGTGCTGGGTTAGCGTTTCCGGATGAGGTACAGCTTTGAGATGCGTTGGAGGAGAAGGAGTCAGAGAGGTAGGTGCTGCTGTTGTTATCCAGTGGGAGGGACGGCGGTGCAGCTGTTTGCGGCGTGGGCAACACCCGCGCCGTAGCAGGTGAGGAATCGCTGCCAGGCTCCACAAGGTTCACCCAGTGCGCGGTAAGGGAGATGTATCGACCCTGGCCGAACGCACTCGTCCAGGTGTCAGTGGTGAGGTGAACCTTGCAGGCAACGGCATTCTTCAAGCTTCGGGTTATTTTGCTGACCACGTGCTCATGCAACTCAGGCACTGCAGAGCGCGCAAAGTGGTAGCGGCTGGGAACCACGTAACGTGGGATGGCCACTGACATCATGCCCTTGAAGCTGTTTGTCTCCACCACTCGATATGGCAGCATTTCGCAGGCCAGAAGCTTGGCTATGCTGGCTGTTACTGCCACGGCCCGGGGGTCATTTGCTGGCAATTTCCTCTTGCGCTCAAACATCTCCAAGACAGACAACTGAACCGTAGGGCTGCACACCGAAGGGCTGTTGGTTGTTGTGTTTGATGAACACTGGGAGACCTCAAGAGCACTACTCCGGAAAGTGACAGTGTCAGCGTCGTCTGATGTTTGTGAATGTTGTGAACCACGCAATGGCTGGGCTACTGCTGCTGCTGAGGCGGGTCTGGTGGTGAGTCTGGTGAACCCAAGGGAGGCAGTGTTGCTGGTGGTACCCTGTCCTGCCGCGTTTGCCCACAGAGTGGGATGTTTGGATAGCATGTGGCGGCTCATGCTGGTGGTGGAGAGGTTGTTAATACTTTTCCCCCTGCTCAGGCGGGTCTTGCACACCTTGCAAATTGCCATGGTAACATCCTCAGTGCAGTCTTCAAAGAAAGCCCAGACTTTGGAGCACCTGCCTTGCTGGCGATTTCTGTTTGCGCCTTTTTTGCCTCTCACTTGAACTTCCACGCTTGTGGTGCCTGAAATTGCGCGCCGCCTACCTTGTGGCACAAGGCGAACTCGTGCAGCAGTGGGTTCTTCAACAGACTCATCTGTGCTGCTGCTACGACGGCGATATTCTCGTTCACAAACAAAATCTGGGTCTATGTCCACATTGTCCATACCCTCCTCTTCCATCTCCTCAAACTCGTCATATGTCATTGTGGGGGGCCGCCGCCGTGGAGTAGAGCTCCCCAGAACAACCTCTGCGCAGCTCACTTCAACATCGTCTGGTTATCTGGCAGTTGTGTGCGTGGTGTCGCTGCCGGTTGTGTCAGCTTTGTGCCCACTGGCTCCTTGTAACTGGCTGAGGACTCGGACCTCGTGCGTGATGTGCTGGTGCTGCTTAACCCACTGCTGGACGCTTGAGAGGTCATCCAAGTAATTATCTGGTCCTGTTGTTTTGGATCTGTGAGGGTGGTTGTCCTGGACAACATGGGCGGTATTGAATGGGTTTTCTTGGGTGCTCCCCTGTGGCCTGTACGTGAACCGTCAGGGGAAACACCTCTTCCCTTGCCCCTCCCTCTTTCACCGGATTTCTTCCTCATTTCACTTATCCTTAAAGTACACGCTGACTGGCAGCAGTACAGTGGCAGTACAGAAATGCTATACAGTGGTGGGTGAGCGGTGTACCACTATTGCCAGCAGCGACACAGAGCACAATGCTATACAGTGGCGGGTGAGCGGTGTACTACTGTTCCCAGCAGACAGTAAACACAATGCTATATAGTGTGGCTGAGCCGTGTACACAGAGTGGCAGTAAACACAATGCTATATAGTCTGCTATATAGTCACCCCGAACGGGGTGATGTTCTGCAGAACCCGAACAGTGGCGAACACTGTTCGCCCAACACTACTGGGAACGCAGATTTTAGTACCTAAACACACGATACAACATGTTTTCCGGGGTCGGACTCTGAGGCACATACAGATGGTCCCGATCATCATCCTCATCATACAACTCTTCTCCTGAGTCTGACCCACCCACCACCTCTGCCACCCCAACATCCCCAGACACAGACCCCTCATCGTCCTCAACATTAACTTGGGATGCTGGCCTGAGCCAGACCTCCTCCTCCACATCAGGCCCCATCATCTCCTCAATGGCAGCCCTCATTAATCGCTCTGGCGACGGACCGATGGACACAATGTTCTCCTCCGGGGAGGGCTGCTGCTGACCACTGGCTGCTGGGGTGGATGTTATAGCTTGCGTGGGGCGTTGGCTGTTGCTGTTGTTGGGAGTGCTGCTCACAGCGGAGGTCTCTGAGGAACTCATGGTGAGCTCATATAGTGGTTGGCGGTGAGTGGAGTATTACTGATCCCAGCAATATACACACTGACTGGCAGAGTACGCAATGCTATATAGTGTGGCTGAGCGGTGTACACAGAGTGGCAGTACACACAATGCTATATAGTCTGGCTGAGCGGTGTACACAGAGTGGCAGTACACACAATGCTATATAGTCTGGCTGAGCGGTGTACACAGAGTGGCAGTAAACAATGCTATATAGTGTGGCTGAGCCGTGTACACAGAGTGGCAGTAAACAATGCTATATAGTCTGGCTGAGCCGTGTACACAGAGTGGCAGTAAACAATGCTATATAGTCTGGCTGAGCGGTGTACACAGAGTGGCAGTACACACAATGCTATATAGTCTGGCTGAGCGGTGTACACAGAGTGGCAGTAAACAATGCTATATAGTGTGGCTGAGCCGTGTACACAGAGTGGCAGTAAACAATGCTATATAGTCTGGCTGAGTGGTGTACACAGAGTGGCAGTACACACAATGCTATATAGTCTGGCTGAGCGGTGTACAAGGAGTGGCAGTACACACAATGCTATATAGTGTGGCTGAGCGAGGTACACAGTGGCAGTACACACAATGCTATATAGTCTGGCTGAGCGGTGTGCACAGAGTGGCAGTAAACACAATGCTATATATAGCGTGGCTGAGCGAGGTACACAGTGGCAGTACACACAATGCTATATAGTCTGGCTGAGCCGTGTACACAGAGTGGCAGTACACACAATGCTATATAGTCTGGCTGAGCCGTGTACACAGAGTGGCAGTAAACAATGCTATATATAGTGTGGCTGAGCGAGGTACACAGTGGCAGTAAACAATGCTATATATAGTGTGACTGAGCGAGCGGTGTACTACTGTTCCCAGCAGCGACACACAATGACTGGGGGGGACCCTGGCTAGCGTGGCTGGAGAGCGAACTACCCTGCCTGCCTACCCAAAGCTAAACCCACAGAGAAATGGCGGAGATATGACGTGGTTCGGGTATTTATTTACCCGAACCACGTGACCGTTCGGCCAATCAGAGCGCGTTCGGGTCCGAACCACGTGACCCGTTCGGCCAATCACAGCGCTAGCCGAACGTTCGGGGAACGTTCGGCCATGCGCTCTTAGTTCGGCCATGCGGCCGAACGGTTTGGCCGAGCACCATCAGGTGTTCGGCCGAACTCGAACATCACCCGAACAGGGTGATGTTCTGCAGAACCCGAACAGTGGCGAACACTGTTCGCCCAACACTAGCCACAAGGTGGGCGGCGCGAAATTTCAGGCACCACAAGCGTGGAAGTTCCTTTGAGACGCAAAAGAGGCGCAAACAGAAATCGCCAGCAAGGCAGGTGCTCCAAAGTCTGGGCTTTCTTTGAAGACTGCACTGAGGATGGTACCATGGCGATTTGCAAGGTGTGCAAGACCCGCCTGAGCAGGGGGAAAAGTATTAACAACCTCTCCACCACCAGCATGAGCCGCCACATGCTATCCAAACATCCCACTCTGTGGGCAAACGCGGCAGGACAGGGTACCAGCAACACTGCCTCTCTTGGGTTCACCAGACTCACCACCAGACCCGCCTCAGCAGCAGCAGTAGCCCAGCCATTGCGTGGTTCACAACATTCACAAACATCAGACGACGCTGACACTGTCACTTTCCGGACTAGTGCTCTTGAGGTCTCCCAGTGTTCATCAAACACAACAACCAATAGCCCTTCAGAGTGCAGCCCTTTGGTTCAGTTGTCTGTCTCGGAGATGTTTAAGCGCAAGAGGAAATTGCCAGCAAATGACCCCCGGGCCGTGGCAGTAACAGCCAGCATAGCCAAGCTTCTGGCCTGCGAATGCTGCCATATCGATTGGTGGAGACAAACAGCTTCAAGGGCATGATGTCAGTGACCATCCCACGTTACGTGGTTCCCAGCCGCTACCACTTTGCGCGCTCTGCAGTGCCTGAGTTGCATGAGCACGTGGTCAGCAAAATAACCCGAAGCTTGAAGAATGCCGTTGCCTGCAAGGTTCACCTCACCACTGACACCTGGACGAGTGCGTTCGGCCAGGGTCGATACATCTCCCTTACCGCGCACTGGGTGAACCTTGTGGAGCCTGGCAGCGATTCCTCACCTGCTACGGCGCGGGTGTTGCCCACGCCGCAAACAGCTGCACCGCCGTCCCTCCCACTGGATAACAACAGCAGCACCTACCTCTCTGACTCCTTCTCCTCCAACGCATCTCAAAGCTGTACCTCATCCGGAAACGCTAACCCAGCACCAGCAGCAGTAGGATCGTGGAAGCAGTGCAGCACAGCTGTTGGCATGCGTCAGCAAGCGTTGCTGAAGCTGATCTGCCTTGGGGATAAGCAGCACACAGGGGAGGAAATTTGGAGGGGAATAAAGGAACAGACGGATTTGTGGCTGGCACCGCTGGACCTGAAACCGGGCATGGTTGTGTGTGATAATGGGAGTAATCTCATTCGCGCTTTAAGGTTGGCTAAGCTGACACACATCCCTTGCCTGGCGCACGTGATGAACCTAGTAGTTCAGCGGTTCCTGAAGACATACCCAGGCGTGGCCGATCTTCTGTTGAAGGTGCGTCGAGTGGCCAAACATTGTAGAAATTCCAGTACTGCTTCGGGGGCACTCGCCAAGATGCAGGAGCGCTTCAATCTCCCCCACCATCGCTTGCTGTGTGATGTCCCTACGCGCTGGAATTCTACGCTGCACATGCTAGCCTGCTTTTGCGAGCAGAAGAGTGCAGTGGTCCAGTACATGACGGCGCAGTACCAAGGCGCATCCGGCCAGCTGCCAAGCTTCTGTGGATCCGATTGGGCCAACATTTTGGACCTCTGCCAAGTCCTCCAAAATTTTGAGCAATCCACGTTGCTTGTGAGCAGTGACAACTCTTCAGTCAGCATTACCATACCACTGCTGTGTTTACTGAAGAGGTCAATGTTGAAAATCAAGGAAACAGCTGTCATGATGCAACTGGGGGAATCTGATGGAGAAAACGATCAGCGTGATGGTACCAACATCAGGCCATCCACCTCAGGAAACGCTGGCCCCAGCAGCTATGACGAAGAAGAGGAGGAGGAACAGCTGGAGTTGGAGCAGGAATTTCATGCCACCACTGACGAGGGCCAGAGCGGTGCACGTTGGACTTCCACAATTCAGCGCGAATGGTCAGCAGAAGCAGACCAGGAAGAAGGTGACGACTATGATGCATCACAACAACTATCACAACGCTCACAAGAGGATGATGAGGATTCTGGTAGGACTCTGGCACACATGGCTCAATTCATGCTAGACTGCATTGAATGCGACCCACGCGTTGTGCGCATTCTGGACAACACCAATTACTGGGTTTATACCCTTCTGGATCCACGGTACAAACACAATGGGCTTGATTCACAAAAGAGTGCTAAGTGTTAGCACGGCCGTTTTTTCGCGAATTTTCGCATTGCGCGCGATCGCGAATTTTCGCGCGAAACGATAACGGTTTTGCGCGCAAACGCGAATTTTACCGTGAAATCGATATCGTTTTCACGCGAAAATTCGCGTTTGCGCGCGAAACCGTTATTGTTTCGCGCGAAAATTCGCGATCGTGCGCAATGCGAAAATTCACGCGAAAACGGCCGTGCTAACACTTAGCACTCTTTTGTGAATCAAGCCCAATGTTCCAAAACTGCTTGAAGAAATAGTCAGACAGGTCAAAATGGAAGAATACCAGCAGGCCCTTGTGGAGACTTTAGAGAGGAGATTGACATCCTCCCCCTCCTCTAGCCAGTTGTACGCCGACAGACTGACTTCCGCAAACCCAGGACGACCAGGAGGGCAGCAAACAACACACGCCGCAGCTAGTGCCCAAAAGGGAATGGTATCGGCAGTGTCCTTGGAGTGGGAAAATTTTCTGACACCCATGCAGCAGCAGCCCACTGAACAGCAAGCGTGCAGATCCACCTCCAACACCGATCGCCTGGAGAAGATGGTCAAGGACTACATGTCAGATGGCGTAGCTGTGTCTAACAATCCATCTGCACCCTTCAACTATTGGGTATCGAAGCTAGACACCTGGCACGAACTGGCAATGTACGCAATAGAGGTGCTGGCTTGCCCGGCAGCCAGCGTTATGTCGGAACGCTGTTTCAGTGCTGCCGGAGGCATCGTCACAGATCGGCGTATCCGCCTCTCCACAGAAAATGCAGACCGTCTGACTCAAATTAAAATGAATCAATCCTGGATTGGAAACGACTACGCAACACTCCAGGACCCCAACCAAGTAACATGACCAATGAACATCTGGGATGGTTTAGCGTTTCCGGTCCCTGTTTATTGAACCTCTCATCTGTATTACATTTATGACTGCATGGCGGCAAAAAGCATTGCTGCTATATCCGCACGCTTTTTGTCCTCATGCAAGGCCTGGGTTGTTGTGTCTCAAAAAGCATGGCCTTCTCCTCCTGCGCCTGCTCCTGTTCCATCACGTGTGCTGCTGCTGCTGGGTTAGCGTTGCCGGTCCCTGTTTATGGAACCTCTTATCTGTATTACATTTATGACTGCATGGCGGCAAAAAGCATTGCTGCTATATCCGCACGCTTTTTGTCCTCATGCAAGGCCTGGGTTGTTGTGTCTCACAAAGCGTGGCCTTCTCCTCCTGCGCCTGCTCCTGTTCCATCACGTGTGCTGCTGCTGCTGCTGCTGGGTTAGCGTTGCCGGTCCCTGTTTATTGAACCTCTTATCTGTATTACATTTATGACTGCATGGCGGCAAAAAGCATTGCTGCTATATCCGCACGCTTTTTGTCCTCATGCAAGGCCTGGGTTGTTGTGTCTCAAAAAGCGTGGCCTTCTCCTCCTGCGCCTCCTCCTGTTCCATCACGTGTGCTGCTGCTGCTGGGTTAGCGTTTCCGGTCCCTGTTTATTGAACCTCTCATCTGTATTACACTTATGACTGCATGGCGGCAAAAAGCATTGCTATATCCGCACGCTTCTTGTCCTCATGCAAGGCCTGGGTTGTTGTGTCTCACAAAGCGTGGCCTTCTCCTCCTGCGCCTCCTCCTGTTCCATCACGTGTGCTGCTGCTGCTGCTGGGTTAGCGTTGCCGGTCCCTGTTTATTGAACCTCTCATCTGTATTACACTTATGACTGCATGGCGGCAAAAAGCATTGCTATATCCGCACGCTTTTTGTCCTCATGCAAGGCCTGGGTTGTTGTGTCTCAAAAAGCGTGGCCTTCTCCTCCTGCGCTTCCTCCTGTTCCATCACGTGTGCTGCTGCTGCTGCTGGGTTAGCGTTGCCGGTCCCTGTTTATGGAACCTCTCCTCATCTTTATTACATTTATGACTGCATGGCGGTATAAAGCATGCTATCCGCACGCTTCTTGTCCTCATGCAAGGCCTGGGTTGTTGTGTCTCACAAAGCGTGGCCTTCTCCTCCTGCGCCTCCTCCTGTTCCATCACGTGTGCTGCTGCTGGTGCTGGGTTAGCGTTACCGGTCCCTTTTCCTGGAACCTCTTCTCTGTATTACATTTATGACTGCATGGCGACAAAAAGCATGTTACCTGTGCAAAGAAACATGACATTTTCCACATTTAAAAGACAGTTTTTCCTTTGAAACTTTACAATCAATTTTCTCAAAAACTATAAGCTCTTTTTCAAATATTTTTTTTCCTCTTGTACCCACTCCCAAGGTGCACATACCCTGCTAATTTGGGGTATGTAGCATGTAAGGAAGCTTTACAAAGCACGAAAGTTCGGGTCTCCATTGACTTCCATTATGTTCGGAGTTCGGCGCGAACACCCGAACATCGCGGCGATGTTCGGCGAACGTTCGCGAACCCGAACATCTAGGTGTTCGCCCAACACTAGCTGCTGCATGCTTTTTTGGCAGTTGGAAAAAGCTGTAAACAGCTATTTCCCACAATGCAATGAGGTTCACAGACAGGAAACTGCCAGGAGTACCATGGTCCTCAGCGTTTCTCGTGGGAGGGGTTTCACCACAATATCAGCCATACAGAGCCCCCTGATGGTCTGTTTGTAAAAAGGAATAGATTTCTCATGTAAAAAGAAGGTATCAGCTACTGATTGGGATAAAGTTCAATTCTTTGTCGGAGTTTCTCTTTAAAGGGGGAATATCACAGTGGTACGAGCACCTTACAAGCAATTATACAACAAGATTTAACAAATTTATTAGTCAATGGTCCCAGACTCTCCATCCCAACATAGGCCTCCAATCTATAAAAAAAGCCTCTGAGTCAGTACTTATACTCCGCTCATAACTCTCATTGGGAATCTCTCCAAAAAATTATTCTGCGGTGGCACTTAACTCCATCTAAATTGGCAAGATTCTCTCAAAAGTCCTCTTTGTTGGAGATGCCACCAAAATATAGGTACACTGGAACACCTGTTATGGGAGTGCCCTCTAATCTCTCCAGTTTGGACCATTATTAACCAATTTATATCTAACAAAATCCAATCTCCTGTTATCCTCTCTCCCCATCTTGCTTTATTACATATAGGACTGGAGAGATCCCCTTAAAACACCGTAAACACATAACGCATATGCTCTGTGCAACCAGACAACTAATTTTACAAAATTGGGGAACACCATCAATTCCTACGCCTACACTTATCCAAGCCACAATGGAAAGCAACCTTAAGATGGAACTTATTTGGGCCGGCAGAGTGGATGGCTGCATAGAGGAGAGCTCCTGATCCCAGCCTTCTTATACAGCGACTTTAAAGCATGCCAGGACCGGAGGAGACCATCCCAACAGCCATGGGGGAGGACATGGAGACATCGGGGACCCAGCGAGCCGACACCCAACGCCCGCAGAGGATCCCTGACATCTTTAAAAGACGGAGGCCTGGGCCGCGTGGTGAGCAAGATGGCGCCGGCACCGCCGGGACGCGTAAGTCCGCCATACCAGTACGCATGCCGAACGCATCCCATACACTTAAACAGGCATCATGCGTACAGAATTCCGCATCCAGCGACACAGATGTCTCCCACACTTCTGCCTCACAGGCCTCTGACGCAGCCCTAACTCACAGCCCATCTGCCTTGGAAGATACAGACTCAGGCACCCCCTCTCCCACCTTCCTAAGCCCTGTTAAATCCAGGCCCAGGCTTTCGGGCCCTACAGACTCACAGGCAGGATCCTCTCCACAGCTGGCTGCAGTCTCAGAGCTTAGCAGCATGCAACCATCCTCCCAGGATGATAATTTGCCTATAGACCGAGCCTTTCTACGTGACATGATCATGGCCCTGGAACGTTCCATGACTAACAAAATGGTGGCGATAGCTAACTCCTTGCAGCGATCGGTGGATGATAGTGTTGGGCGAACACCTAGATGTTCGGATTCGCGAACGTTCGCCGAACATCGCCGCGATGTTTGGGTGTTCGCGCCGAACTCCGAACATAATGGAAGTCAATGGGGACCCGAACTGTCATGCTTTGTAAAGCTTCCTTACATGCTACATACCCCAAATTAGCAGGGTATGTGCACCTTGGGAGTGGGTACAAGAGGAAAAAAAAATATTTGAAAAAGAGCTTATAGTTTTTGAGAAAATTGATTGTAAAATTTCAAAGGAAAAACTGTCTTTTAAATGTGGAAAATGTCATGTTTCTTTGCACAGGTAACATGCTTTTTGTCGCCATGCAGTCATAAATGTAATACAGAGAAGAGGTTCCAGGAAAAGGGACCGGTAACGCTAACCCAGCACCAGCAGCAGCAGACGTGATGGAACAGGAGGAGGCGCAGGAGGAGAAGGCCACGCTTTGAGACACAACAACCCAGGCCTTGCATGAGGACAAGAAGCGTGCGGATAGCATGCTTTGTACCGCCATGCAGTCATAAATGTAATAAAGATAAGAGGTTCCATAAACAGGGACCGTCAACGCTACCCCAGCAGCAGCAGCAGCACACGTGATGGAACAGGAGGAGGCGCAGGAGGAGAAGGCCACGCTTTGTGACACAACAACCCAGGCCTTGCATGAGTACAAGAAGCGTGCGGATAGTTTACTTTGTACCGCCATGCAGTCATAAATGTAATAAAGATAAGTGGTTCAATAAACAGGGACCACACGGCAACGCTAACCCAGCAGCAGCACACGTGATGGAACAGGAGGAGGCGCAGGAGGAGAAGGCCACGCTTTGTGAGACACAACAACCCAGGCCTTGCATGAGGACAAAAAGCGTGCGGATAGCATGCTTTGTACCACCATGCAGTCATAAATGTAATAAAGATAAGTGGTTCAATAAACAGGGACCACGCGGCAACGCTAACCCAGCAGCAGCAGACGTGATGGAACAGGAGCAGGCGCAGGAGGAGAAGGCCATGCTTTTTGAGACACAACAACCCAGGCCTTGCATGAGGACAAAAAGCGTGCGGATATAGCAGCAATGCTTTTTGCCGCCATGCAGTCATAAATGTAATACAGATGAGAGGTTCAATAAACAGGGACCGGAAACGCTAAACCATCCCAGATGTTCATTGGTCATGTTACTTGGTTGGGGTCCTGGAGTGTTGCGTAGTCGTTTCCAATCCAGGATTGATTCATTTTAATTTGAGTCAGACGGTCTGCATTTTCTGTGGAGAGGCGGATACGCCGATCTGTGACGATGCCTCCGGCAGCACTGAAACAGCGTTCCGACATAACGCTGGCTGCCGGGCAAGCCAGCACCTCTATTGCGTACATTGCCAGTTTGTGCCAGGTGTCTAGCTTCGATACCCAATAGTTGAAGGGTGCAGATGGATTGTTCGACACAGCTACGTCATCTGACATGTAGTCCTTGACCATCTTCTCCAGGCGATCGGTGTTGGAGGTGGATCTGCACGCTTGCTGTTCAGTGGGCTGCTGCTGCATGGGTGTCAGAAAATTTTCCCACTCCAAGGACACTGCTGATACCATTCCCTTTTGGGCATTAGCTGCGGCTTGCGTTGTTTGCTGCCCTCCTGGTCGTCCTGGGTTTGCGGAAGTCAGTCTGTCGGCGTACAACTGGCTAGAGGAGGGGGAGGATGTCAATCTCCTCTCTAAAGTCTCCACAAGGGCCTGCTGGTATTCTTCCATTTTGACCTGTCTGACTCTTTCTTCAAGCAGTTTTGGAACATTGTGTTTGTACCGTGGATCCAGAAGGGTATAAACCCAGTAATTGGTGTTGTCCAGAATGTGCACAATGCGTGGGTCGCGTTCAATGCAGTCTAGCATGAATTGAGCCATGTGTGCCAGAGTCCTACCAGAATCCTCATCATCCTCTTGTGAGCGTTGTGATAGTTGTTGTGATGCATCATAGTCGTCACCTTCCTCCTGGTCTGCTTCTGCTGACCATTCGCGCTGAATTGTGGAAGTCCAAGGTGCACCACTCTGGCCCTCATCAGTGGTGGCATGAAATTCCTGCTCCAACTCCAGCTGTTCCTCCTCCTCCTCTTCTTCGTCATAGCTGCTGGGGCCAGCGTTCCCTGAGGCGGATGGCCTGATGTTGGTACCATCACGCTGATCGTTTTCTCCTTCAGATTCCCCCAGTTGCATCATGACAGCTGTTTCCTTGATTTTCAACATTGACCTCTTCAGTAAACACAGCAGTGGTATGGTAATGCTGACTGAAGAGTTGTCACTGCTCACAAGCAACGTGGATTGCTCAAAATTTTGGAGGACTTGGCAGAGGTCCAAAATGTTGGCCCAATCGGATCCACAGAAGCTTGGCAGCTGTCCGGATGCGGCTCGGTACTGCGCCGTCATGTACTGGACCACTGCACTCTTCTGCTCGCAAAAGCGGGCTAGCATGTGCAGCGTAGAATTCCAGCGCGTAGGGACATCACACAGCAAGCGATGGTGGGGGAGATTGAAGCGCTCCTGCATCTTGGCGAGTGCCCCCGAAGCAGTACTGGAATTTCTACAATGTTTGGCCACTCGACGCACCTTCAACAGAAGATCGGCCACGCCTGGGTATGTCCTCAGGAACCGCTGAACTACTAGGTTCATCACGTGCGCCAGGCAAGGGATGTGTGTCAGCTTAGCCAACCTTAAAGCGCGAATGAGATTACTCCCATTATCACACACAACCATGCCCGGTTTCAGGTCCAGCGGTGCCAGCCACAAATCCGTCTGTTCCTTTATTCCCCTCCAAATTTCCTCCCCTGTGTGCTGCTTATCCCCAAGGCAGATCAGCTTCAGCAACGCTTGCTGACGCATGCCAACAGCTGTGCTGCACTGCTTCCACGATCCTACTGCTGCTGGTGCTGGGTTAGTGTTTCCGGATGAGGTACAGCTTTGAGATGCGTTGGAGGAGAAGGAGTCAGAGAGGTAGGTGCTGCTGTTGTTATCCAGTGGGAGGGACGGCGGTGCAGCTGTTTGCGGCGTGGGCAACACCCGCGCCGTAGCAGGTGAGGAATCACTGCCAGGCTCCACAAGGTTAACCCAGTGCGCGGTAAGGGAGATGTATCGACCCTGGCCGAACGCACTCGTCCAGGTGTCAGTGGTGAGGTGAACCTTGCAGGCAACGGCATTCTTCAAGCTTCGGGTTATTTTGCTGACCACGTGCTCATGCAACTCAGGCACTGCAGAGCGCGCAAAGTGGTAGCGGCTGGGAACCACGTAACGTGGGATGGCCACTGACATCATGCCCTTGAAGCTGTTTGTCTCCACCACTCGATATGGCAGCATTTCGCAGGCCAGAAGCTTGGCTATGCTGGCTGTTACTGCCACGGCCCGGGGGTCATTTGCTGGAAATTTCCTCTTGCGCTCAAATATCTCCGACACAGACAACTGAACCGTAGCGCTGCACACGGAAGGGCTGTTGGTTGTTGTGTTTGATGAACACTGGGAGACCTCAAGAGCACTAGTCCGGAAAGTGACAGTGTCAGCGTCGTCTGATGTTTGTGAATGTTGTGAGCCACGCAATGGCTGGGCTACTGCTGCTGCTGAGGCGGGTCTGGTGGTGAGTCTGGTGAACCCAAGGGAGGCAGTGTTGCTGGTACCCTGTCCTGCCGCGTTTGCCCACAGAGTGGGATGTTTGGATAGCATGTGGCGGCTCATGCTGGTGGTGGAGAGGTTGTTAATACTTTTCCCCCTGCTCAGGCGGGTCTTGCACACCTTGCAAATCGCCATGGTAACATCCTCAGTGCAGTCTTCAAAGAAAGCCCAGACTTTGGAGCACCTGCCTTGCTGGCGATTTCTGTTTGCTCCTCTTTTGCCTCTCACTTGAACTTCCACGCTTGTGGTGCCTGAAATTGCGCGCCGCCTACCTTGTGGCACAAGGCGAACTCGTGCAGCAGTGGGTTCTTCAACAGACTCATCTGTGCTGCTGCTACGACGGCGATGTTCTCGTTCACAAACAAAATCTGGGTCTATGTCCACATTGTCCATACCCTCCTCTTCCATCTCCTCAAACTCGTCATATGTCATTGTGGGGGGCCGCCGCCGTGGAGTAGAGCTCCCCAGAACAACCTCTGCGCAGCTCACTCCAACGTCGTCTTCCAGATCTTGTCGGCCGACCTCCTGCAATTGCAACCCCTCCTGCCCAACTTGCTCTGGGATTTGGGTTTCCGAGTCCTCCTCGGACTCGCCTTGCATTTCAGTGTGCGGTGCATTTCCCACAGTTAATGGTTGTGAATCCGGGCACAACATTTCTGGCTGTTCCTCCATTGACCTTTCAAAGGTGGAAGTTTGTTGGCCTGGGAATAGCTCCTGCGAATACCCCATTGTGTCCTGAGGTAATTCATCGGACTGGTTATCTGGCAGTTGTGTGCGTGGTGTCGCTGCCGGTTGTGTCAGCTTTGTGCCCACTGGCTCCTTGTAACTGGCTGAGGACTCGGACCTCGTGCGTGATGTGCTGGTGCTGCTTAACCCACTGCTGGACGCTTGAGAGGTCATCCAAGTAATTATCTGGTCCTGTTCTTTTGGATCTGTGAGGGTTGTTCTCCTGGACAACATGGGCGGTATTGAGTGGGTTTTCTTGGGTGCTCCCCTGTGGCCTGTACGTGAACCGTCAGGGGAAACACCTCTTCCCTTGCCCCTCCCTCTTTCACCGGATTTCTTCCTCATTTCACTTATCCTTAAAGTACACGCTGACTGGCAGCAGTACAGTGGCAGTACAGAAATGCTATACAGTGGTGGGTGAGCGGTGTACCACTATTGCCAGCAGCGACACAGAGCACAATGATATACAGTGGCGGGTGAGCGGTGTACTACTGTTCCCAGCAGACACAGAGTGGCAGTAAACAATGCTATATAGTCTGGCTGAGCGGTGTACACAGAGTAGCAGTACACACAATGCTATATAGTATGGCTGAGCGGTGTACACAGAGTGGCAGTAAACACAATGCTATATATAGCGTGGCTGAGCGAGGTACACAGTGGCAGTACACACAATGCTATATAGTCTGGCTGAGGCGTGTATACAGAGTGGCAGTAAACACAATGCTATATATAGCGTGGCTGAGCGAGGTACACAGTGGCAGTACACACAATGCTATATAGTCTGGCTGAGCGGTGTACACAGAGCGGCAGTACACACAATGCTATATAGTCTGGCTGAGCGGTGTACACAGAGTGGCAGTACACACAATGCTATATAGTCTGGCTGAGCGGTGTACACAGAGTGGCAGTACACACAATGCTATATAGTCTGGCTGAGCCGTGTACACAGAGTGGCAGTACACACAATGCTATATAGTCTGGCTGAGCGGTGTACACAGAGTGGCAGTACACACAATGCTATATAGTCTGGCTGAGCCGTGTACACAGAGTGGCAGTACACACAATGCTATATAGTCTGGCTGAGCGGTGTACACAGAGTGGCAGTACACACAATGCTATATAGTCTGGCTGAGCCGTGTACACAGAGTGGCAGTACACACAATGCTATATAGTCTGGCTGAGCGGTGTACACAGAGTGGCAGTACACACAATGCTATATAGTCTGGCTGAGCCGTGTACACAGAGTGGCAGTACACACAATGCTATATAGTCTGGCTGAGCGGTGTACACAGAGTGGCAGTACACACAATGCTATATAGTCTGGCTGAGCGGTGTACACAGAGTGGCAGTACACACAATGCTATATAGTCTGGCTGAGCGGTGTACACAGAGTGGCAGTACACACAATGCTATATAGTCTGGCTGAGCCGTGTACACAGAGTGGCAGTACACACAATGCTATATAGTCTGGCTGAGCGGTGTACACAGAGTGGCAGTACACACAATGCTATATAGTCTGGCTGAGCGGTGTACACAGAGTGGCAGTACACACAATGCTATATAGTCTGGCTGAGCGGTGTACACAGAGTGGCAGTACACACAATGCTATATAGTCTGGCTGAGCCGTGTACACAGAGTGGCAGTACACACAATGCTATATAGTCTGGCTGAGCGGTGTACACAGAGTGGCAGTACACACAATGCTATATAGTCTGGCTGAGCCGTGTACACAGAGTGGCAGTACACACAATGCTATATAGTCTGGCTGAGCGGTGTACACAGAGTGGCAGTACACACAATGCTATATAGTCTGGCTGAGCGGTGTACACAGAGTGGCTGTAAACACAATGCTATATATAGCGTGGCTGAGCGAGGTACACAGTGGCAGTACACACAATGCTATATAGTCTGGCTGAGCGGTGTACACAGAGTGGCAGTACACACAATGCTATATAGTCTGGCTGAGCGGTGTACACAGAGTGGCAGTACACACAATGCTATATAGTCTGGCTGAGCGGTGTACACAGAGTGGCAGTACACACAATGCTATATAGTCTGGCTGAGCCGTGTACACAGAGTGGCAGTACACACAATGCTATATAGTCTGGCTGAGCGGTGTACACAGAGTGGCAGTACACACAATGCTATATAGTCTGGCTGAGCCGTGTACACAGAGTGGCAGTACACACAATGCTATATAGTCTGGCTGAGCGGTGTACACAGAGTGGCAGTACACACAATGCTATATAGTCTGGCTGAGCGGTGTACACAGAGTGGCAGTAAACACAATGCTATATATAGCGTGGCTGAGCGAGGTACACAGTGGCAGTACACACAATGCTATATAGTCTGGCTGAGCCGTGTACACAGAGTGGCAGTACACACAATGCTATATAGTCTGGCTGAGCGGTGTACACAGAGTGGCAGTACACACAATGCTATATAGTCTGGCTGAGCCGTGTACACAGAGTGGCAGTACACACAATGCTATATAGTCTGGCTGAGCGGTGTACACAGAGTGGCAGTAAACACAATGCTATATATAGCGTGGCTGAGCGAGGTACACAGTGGCAGTACACACAATGCTATATAGTCTGGCTGAGCCGTGTACACAGAGTGGCAGTACACACAATGCTATATAGTCTGGCTGAGCGGTGTACACAGAGTGGCAGTACACTCAATGCTATATAGTCTGGCTGAGCCGTGTACACAGAGTGGCAGTACACACAATGCTATATAGTCTGGCTGAGCGGTGTACACAGAGTGGCAGTACACACAATGCTATATAGTCTGGCTGAGCGGTGTACACAGAGTGGCAGTACACACAATGCTATATAGTCTGGCTGAGCCGTGTACACAGAGTGGCAGTACACACAATGCTATATAGTCTGGCTGAGCGGTGTACACAGAGTGGCAGTACACACAATGCTATATAGTCTGGCTGAGCAGTGTACACAGAGTGGCAGTACACACAATGCTATATAGTCTGGCTGAGCCGTGTACACAGAGTGGCAGTACACACAATGATATATAGTCTGGCTGAGCGGTGTACACAGAGTGGCAGTAAACACAATGCTATATATAGCGTGGCTGAGCCAGGTACACAGTGGCAGTACACACAATGCTATTTAGTCTGGCTGAGCCGTGTACACAGAGTGGCAGTACACACAATGCTATATAGTCTGGCTGAGCCGTGTACACAGAGTGGCAGTAAACACAATGCTATATATAGTGTGGCTGAGCGAGGTACACAGTGGCAGTAAACAATGCTATATATAGTGTGGCTGAGCGAGCGGTGTACTACTGTTCCCATCAGCGACACACAATGACTGGGGGGGGACCCTGGCTAGCGTGGCTGGAGAGCGAACTACCCTGCCTGCCTACCCAAAGCTAAACCCACAGACAAATGGCGGAGATATGACGTGGTTCGGGTATTTATTTACCCGAATCACGTGACCGTTCGGCCAATCAGAGCGCGTTCGGGTCCGAACCACGTGACCCGTTCGGCCAATCACAGCGCTAGCCGAACGTTCGGGGAACGTTCGGCCATGCGCTCTTAGTTCGGCCATGCGGCCGAACGGTTTGGCCGAGCACCATCAGGTGTTCGGCCGAACTCGAACATCACCCGAACAGGGTGATGTTCTGCAGAACCCGAACAGTGGCGAACACTGTTCGCCCAACACTAGTGGATGATCTGGGAGTTCGGGTATCTTGTAATGAGGACTGTGTTGCTAAATTGATAGACGAGCATAATAAAAGAGTTTCTGAGCTGGATCGCTGTGAAGCGAACGAAGAATCGATGCAATTGAAAATTGCAGACTTAGAAGATCGTAACCGCCGTTGCAACCTTAAATTCCGTGGTATTGAAGAGACAGTAAATAACGCACAGCTTAAGGAATTTTTAATTGATATGGTGAAATCAGCGGTGCCTCAATTTTCCAACATTGAATACACCATAGAACGAGCCCACAGGCTGCCTAAGCCTGCTCATCTGCCAGAAAGAGTTCCTAGAGATGCTATAGCTTATTTTCAGTTTTATCACGTTAAAGATGCTTTTTCTTTTTTCATGAGACAGCATGGAAAACTGCCGGAACCCTATAGCAGCATCAAAGTTTTTACCGATCTTTCGCAATTTACCTTACAAAAGCGTAGATCTTTGGCCCCACTGACAGCGTACCTCAGGGAGCAGCAGATCCAATATAAATGGGGTTTTCCTACAAAGCTTCTCCTCTCTCGGGATGGTAAATTCCACACTATTACTACATTGGAGCAAGGAATCTCTCTTCTTAACAGCATGAGCCTGCCGGTGACTCTCGATTAGCTGGAAGCACACCGCAAACAACCTTTGAATAGGCTCCCTCGCACCTGGCGCACTAACTCCTGAAGAGGTTGGGATATAGCTCCCTGCCTAGGTGTTTTCTTTCTGTTCTTTCCCGTAGTGAATTTAACTTTACGGGTATTACCCCCCCCCCCCCTCTCAGTGTGGTCCTAATTGAGCCACTGAGAGTATCTGGGCCTTTTTGTTGTGGGACAGTGAGGAGGTTTGTTGCCCAGACAAAATGTTGACATTGATGTTTTTTTCTTCTATTCTTTTTGGTACTATGCACAGTTTTATTTGTTTGTGTTATTTGCTTTTTTTATTTTTCTCAAGAGTCCTGAATGGTCAAAATCGTGATTCACTGATATATCTCGAAGTTTTGCTGATTAAGTCCATATTCTTATCATGCCTAGACAGTTTATTTTGATTACGCACAATGTCCAGGGGTTGAATGAACCATTCAAACGTAGAAAAGCCTTCCAACATTATCAGAGCTTAAAAGCATCAGTTTTGTTTCTACAAGAGACCCATTTTATACAGTCCAAATCACCCACCTTTCTACATAGATCGTATAGCAGGTCCTATTATGCCTCATTCACCAAAAAATCCAGGGGAGTGGCCATAGTGTTTCATAACTCTATTTCGTTCTCACTTATAGATTCTTATGCAGACCCCGATGGTAGAATTCTGATCCTTAAGGGTATCCTGGAGGGTAAATCTGTTACGTTGGTCAATTGTTACGCACCCAATGCCTCTAAGACAGCTTTTTTGCAATTATTGGCCTTTCAATTGGAAAGACTATCTTCTACGCATTTGATTATAGCAGGTGACTTCAATGCTATAGCTAACCCCAGCTTAGATAGATCAGTTCAGTCCCCCTTTGCTCAGACTTTCCAGAGAAGACTCACTAGCCTTCTATCAAGACTTAAGGTTATCGATATATGGAGATCATATAATATTGGTTGCAGACAGTACACCTTCTTTTCTCATCTCCGTCAATCTTATGCCCGCTTAGACTATATTTATTTATCTCCTATAATCGCATCCAACTCCTCCACTTCAGACATTATCACCTGTAGTTGGTCAGACCATCACATGGTTTTATCATCCTTGGTAGGCTTTGGCTTGCCCTTTAGTCCTGGTAACTGGAGGCTTAATGACTCCCTCCTAGCGGAGGAATCAGATAGAATTTTAGTAAGGGGTGAGATGGAGGAATACTTTTTTTTTAATAATGAAGATAATACTTCTCCCATTCTAAGATGGGCAGCTCATAAGCCAGTCATGAGAGGCATTTTTATTGCAAAGGCTACTAAGGCTAAAAAACTGAGATCGCAAAAAATTCTTACACTATCGGCTGAGCTGGATCTATTATATAAGCGCCACTTCGGGACTACCTCTAGAGAGATTTTACATGAGATTAATTTGAAACGAACTGAACTGAATTCTATTCTTGATAATTCGCATGCTAGAGCATTGAAGTTTTCTAAAGCTAGATTTTTATTGCGTGGAAATAATCCTTCTACCCAGTTTGCTCGCAAGCTTAATCAACATTATAAACCCCCACGTGTTTATAAATTGAAAAACACTAGAGGCATTGAGGAAGTGTTACCTCCCAAAGTTTTAAAAATCTTTGAGGAATATTATCAAAACCTTCTAGGGACAGAGATAACATCTAATACTACTGAGCTTAAAGAGAATCTGTACTCTAATATTCTTACACTAAAAAGCATACCATTCTATTCCTTATTTTCTCCTGTGCCCCTCTGTGCTGTTTCTGCCACTCTCTGCTGCAATCCTGGCTTGTAATTAACAGTTTTAGGCAGTGTTTACAAACAAACTAACCAGCTTGTAATAGGATCACATATACAGAGTGTGTGAGTCATTCAGAGCCTGCAGGGGGCCTGCAGAGGGTGTGTATCGCTTCTATCCAATGACAAGCAGCCCTGCACATTCCACACATTCAAAGCCTTTGCCGGACAGACACGACAGGGGAAAGATACATTGATTTATTACAGAGACAGTGTAATTAGGAAAGGCTGCAGTAAGCCCCAGCACATTAGAACAGGCATAGGAACTTATAGGACACAAGAACTGAGGCTGAAAAAATTGTTACAGAGTCTCTTTAAATCTTGGTTGGATTCCCTTCAGTTGCCCACATTGACTTCAGAACAACTACAATCCCTCAATGCTCCAATTTCCTCTACAGAAGTAATAGCAACAATAAAATCTCTTAAATCTTCCACTGCCCCCGGCCCAGATGGGTTTTCCCCGCTATACTATAAAAAATTTGCTGACACATTGTCACTCCCCTTGATCTCTATGTTTAACGCTATTCTACAGGGTGAGAAACTTCCTTCAGAAATGCTCCTGGCGAACATGACCCTACTTCCTAAACCAGATGCCGACCACTCTTCCCCTGCGGGTTTTAGACCAATTTCAATCCTGAATAATGATATCAAACTCTTTGCTAAAATTTTGGCATCGCGATTAGGTAACTTGGTGGGTGATTTGGTTGCTCCTTCCCAGACTGGTTTTATCCCTGGTAGACAAGGCTCTGATAATGTGAGATTGGCAATTAACATTTTACAAGATGCAGAGATTAAGAAATCAAAGTTTCTGATGTTGGGTCTTGATATAAGTAAAGCATTTGATTCTGTGGGTTGGCAATATTTGATCACTGCCCTGGAGAGCTTTGGCCTAACCGGTTCCATCATTACAGCAGTCTTAGCTTTGTATGATTCTCCATCTACCGTGATTCGCATCCCTGGGGCAACTTCCACTCCCATTCATCTTAAACGAGGCACCCGTCAGGGGTGTCCTCTCTCCCCATTGCTGTTCACCCTTGCGTTAGAGCCTTTGGCGGTGGCGATTAGACGACATCCCAATATCTATGGATATGGTATTGATAATATCAAGCTTTCTTTATATGCTGACGATGCTCTCCTATTCCTGACTAGACAATTAACCTCTTTACCTAATCTTTTCCAATTATTAGAGACTTTTGCAAATTTTTCGGGGCTTAAAGTTAATTCGTCCAAATCTACAGCCCTCCCGATCAATCTATATCCACATACGATTAGATGGTTAGATTCTACTTACAGTTTTAAATGGAGTCACACTAAATTTAAATATTTGGGTATCTTTCTTACACCTTGCTTTGGGGACCTATATGGAGCCAATTTTTCACATACAACTATTCTAATTACACAACTCTTGAAGATTTGGTCTACTTATAAGGTGTCATGGCTGGGCAGAAATGTTGCTTGTAAGATGATTATCCTTCCCAAATTATTATATCTGTTTCGTATGCTTCCTATAACTATAACCAAAAAATCCATATCTATTATCCAATCACAAATCAATAAATTTATTTGGGACGGTAAGCCAGCTAGAGTCCGGGCACAGATTCTTTATAGACCCCTCTTGCAAGGAGGAATTGGCTTGCAGAGCCTATGGCATTATTACCTTGCCTCCAAACTTAGTCAAATGTTAGATTGGAACATAGATTCAAAGCCTCCGGCATGGTATCAGCTGGAATCTACCTCAGTTTTTCCTTTCCACCTCAACTCACTAGTCACGATAGTTTCCAAGAAGGATTTGACAGTCCTTGCTGGCAGGAATAGGATTGTATCGTCATTGGCCAAACTTTGGATTTCTATAGCTTCCACATATAAACTTATGACTTTTCCCTCCTCCAGGATCTCTATCTTCGGTAATCCTCGGTTTGTTCCTGCTTTTAGGAACCCGCAGGTTTTCTCCTGGTGGAGGGATAAAGATCTCCACACAGCAAATAGGTTTTGGATAAGTGATGTTCCGATTACTTTTAACATGCTCAGATTTAGTAGAGACGCCCCTATGGAAGAAGCATATCGATTTTGCCAAATTAAACACTATTTCTCTTCAATCTTTTCCTCATCTCCAGTATATGACCCTACTATGTTTGAATCATTATTTTTTGGTTTTTCTCGTAGAAAAGGGTTCATTTCAACACTTTATGCTCTACTGCTAGGGCGTGATCATGATGATAAAATGTCATATATGAGAGCTTGGGAGCGGGATTTAGGTATCCAATATGACCGCACTGATTGGTCTTCTGTCTGGACTGCTGTCTCTGGGGTGATCAAATCAAGCATGGTGAAAGACACGGCTTACAAGATTTTGTTTCGTTGGTATTATACACCGTCTAAATTACATAAAATCTATCCTTCGGTCCCATTGGCCTGTTTTCGGGCCTGTGGTATGGAAGGCACATTGTTACATGTTTTTTGGGATTGCCCCGTTGCACAGCAGTTCTGGAACTCATGGAAATCTATGACTAAGGAGGTGTTTGGCTTTCCGATGTCCTTAAACGCTCCCCAGGCCCTATTGTATACACAGAATGATGATGTCCCAGGTAAATTTAGGCCATTATACAGATACATGTTATTGGCTGCTCAATGGTCCATTGCTTATAAATGGAAATCCACTGACCTTGATTTAGCATTGGTTACCCAACGTCTAGACCTTATGATGTTGATGGATCGAGTGTATTATCATAGTACTGAGAACATGACCAGATTTGATCTTATTTGGGAACTTTGGAGGGCTCATAGACATCTTTAGTCGCCCCTGGACATGTGCGTATACTGCATTTAACTAGTCATACAGGTAACTTATACTTCAGGACTCCTGTTTCTAGTAGATGTATACTGTGGATATAATGTTAAGCTGAGGTTTTTGTTCTGTTTCCTTTTTATGTGCGGTGCTGGAGTGCAACTTAATTGTGTTTAGAGATCTTCGAGAAGGACCAATCCCTGGGATCTCAGCTGGAGGTACCCTGTGCCCCATTTCCCAGGTTGAATGGTCCATTTTTACGGGCCAAGCTCCCCGGCTGCATTTATGTTTTTTTGTTTTGTGTTTGTTTTTTTTTATTTTATTTTTAGTTTATGTTAATTAGACTCTCTATACAAATCACTTGTATAATTGATGTGCTATTTGACTGGCATCGGATGATGTTAAAATTGATAATCTGTTCAATAAAGCCTTTAATATGAAAAAAAAGATGGAACTTATTTATAAGAACAAACTTTCCTAACATTTACTTAAACCGTGCATTACTAAGGCGGTGCAGTTTACTTCATTTTTTAGTATAATTGTAATACCTCATGCTAAAGAAACTATGTTTTTCAGTTTGAAACCTTAATAAGGAAGAGTGGGTTCACTTCTTTTGTTCTCTTTTTTTGTCTTTCTTTTTTCTTTTTCTTTCTTCCTGATTAACCTACTTTCCTTTTCCTTTGCTTTTACTTCTTTATTGGGAGAAATTATTTCCTTTCTCTTAATTATGAAGGCCTGGTGGACTGGACCATCTCCAGAAGGCCCCCTACCTAAGCCACTTCTCCTATAAATCAGATCATTATGTTGGGATCCATCCCCTGCTACGGGATCCCAATATTATAATTTCGCTCCTCTCACCCTGTCCCCCGCAGGGTAGTTGGCCTTTGCCCCTATGGGGATATACATACTTTCTCCTCCACTTAACATCTATCATAGGTGAGAATAAGTTTAATAACAAAGTTTAATAACTAAAATTTAACCTGAACTTTCATAAACAATTAGTGTATCATGGGGATGCCCTATCCACCAGAACCCAAAACCAATATTTAGAGTCAACGCAGTCTTATGTGATGTGACATTTCAATTAAGCACGTGTATTGTGATGGCCGCTCAATAACTCAATTGTAAAAGTTTGCGTTGCAATGTTTATTGCCTCATTTTCATCTGCTGTATTATCATGAAAAAAATCCAATAAAAACTATTTGGGGAAAAAAAAACGGCAGCAGAAGAGGTAGTCCCTGGCTGCGTGACGTCATCACGGCGGGTCGTTCGTAAGTCGGGTGTTCCTTAACCCGGGAACTACCTGTATACAATATGTATACCTAGGGGCAGTGCGTTTTTAGGTTATATTTAGTAAGAAGTACAACTTGGCCAGAGGTTGAGGGGGGGGGGGGGGGGGGGACGACCCAAATTAGAGTATATTCTTGTTTGAAAAAGAGATGTCAAAGGTTGGAGAGTGACAGATGCGATGTGGAAGGGGATTCCAGAGGAAGGGTGAAGCACATGAGAAATCTTGTTTACGTGAATGGGGGGAGGTATTTCTAGAAGAGGACAGAAGAAGGTTGTGTGCAGATCTGAGATTTTGGTTGGGCTGCCATCTGTAGACTAGTGAGGAGATGTACAGGGGAGAGAGATTGAGGAGAGCACATTGATTGAGTCACGCCTGTGCAGAGCAGGGATGGTCAATGAGATGGAAATCATTTTGTTTTGATGCAGCGTTATGCAAATTTTATATGCAAACATATGCAGCTTGGAAATCAAATCCTGCTGAGGTAAAATCCGATTGGTCCATTTTCAAGCTGCATAAATTTGCATACAACATTTGCATAATTATGCATCAACTTGAAATTATTTGCATCTCACAGACCATCCCTAGTGCAGAGTCCTAGAGAGGATTGTGGGACTCGTATCGTGAACTCAGAAGCAATGTCATGTGATCCCCTCTGAATACTCATTTATTACATTTTTGTTTTGTTTTGTTTTGTCTTCCAGCTCCAGGAGGGCTTCAGACCATCAGTGCCGTGACAGCGCCCCTTCTGGTGGGGCTCAGTATTGTCTGCAGTTCAGCTATGAATCTTCTGACTTGCTGAAGAAAAGGACCATCATATTAGACTGAAGCTTGAGCAGATGTGACTAGGCAGCTTTGTCCCCAGGAGTGACCTCTGTACAGATAAAACAGCGCAGGCACATACTGATAAATGACAATGGAAATTTTACACTGGACTGAATTGTGAGTTTCATTTCCTGAAGTCTGCTCCCTGTAACTAAACTGGAGAGGGAAACTCGCTTATCTTCAACACACATGTCCCGCCGGTCACATCCAGAGAGTTTACTATACTCTTATTATAGAAAGTGCCTAATGGGTGGTAAAGGTTTACAATCACTCAGTTGCTAAATGGTTAATAAGTTAGCAGTTATCGCAAACAAATTATAAAAAAAATGTATAATTTAAAATACACATGTATTAGTTGCACATCTGTCCCAGAGTAAAATGTTCTATAAAATACATTTTTTCCTCTGTTCCTGACAAGGCTGGATTTTTACCACCCAGGGCCCATCACCATCCACCCCCCTTTTGGACAACAGTATCCCCTCCCCATTAACACATTTTAACCACTTAACGACCACGGTCAGCCGATCGGCGGACCTAGGTGTTAAGTGGTTTTACATGGAAATGGACGCTCGTTCGAGCGGCCTTTCCATGTCAGTTCACGGAGGGTGTCTCCGTGAACTGCCTGCGAAACTCCGATCGCGGCTCGCAGGCGAAATGTAAACACGCAGGGAAGAAATCCCTGCTGTTTACATCAATACGGCGCTGCTGTGCCGTAAAGGAGATCGGCGATCCCCAGCCTCTGATTGGCCGGGGATCGCCGGCATCTGATAGGCTAAAGCAAAGGATTGCCGTCCTGTGCCGCCCACAGCGTGAGGGAGAGGGAGGGAAGGAGAGGGAGGGAGGAAAATCGCTGCGGAGGGTGGCTTTGAGGAGCCCCCCCCCCCACTCGGTCACACAGAGCAACGGCGATCAGACCCCCCCCAGGAGGACATCCCCCTAGTGGGGAAAAAAGGGGGGAAGTCTGATCGCCCTGCAGCAAACCTGATCTGTGCTGCGGGCTGGAGAGCCCACGCAGCACAGATCAGCCGAAAATCCCCTGGTCCTTAAGTGGTTAACCCCCCCATCCTCCTGGGTTTGGGTGGGGGATAGGGGTTAAAAAGTGTTGGGGGAGGGGAAGCATGATGGCGAGAATGTTGTTGTCAGACAGGGTGGGTGGATGGGGCAGGGCCTTGGGTGGTAAAGGCTGGCCTGTAAGGCCCCTTTTACACTTAATCAGTTGCTATCAGTTATAACTGAAATAAAACTGATTTTCAGAGAAATATCCATGTTTTCCTATGGCAGAGTTCACACTATTGGCTCGATTCTTTAAGCCATGATAAGATTCACGCGAACTGCCACGCGCAAAGGTTCGCATGCAAACATCGTTACTTTGCGTGATAAGCAAAGGTTTGCGCGCGATCACGTGTGCTTTTCAAAGGTTTGCACGCGGCAGATCGCGTGATAACTGCTGTCTTAGCAGTTATCACAGCTTAGAGAATTGAGCCCAGTACGGGTTTTAACTGAAATCTTTTTCACAATGCACTGCTATAGAAAAAAAAACATACTAACGCCAGTGGCATAGCTAAGAATCTATGGGCAAGTTTGGCATTGTGACCCCCAAGCATGCAGTACATAACAATTGATACGGCGCACCAAAACCTGCCAACGACAACCACAGTATCAGCGGTGCAAGAGGGGGATGGGAAACAGTGTATTAAGGATAACTACTTTTCAAAGCATCTATAGAAGTGATTTATTACAAGCACAGGACCAATAAAGAACTAATACTGTGGTTGAGAATGTGCCCCTCGGGGCCCTTCTAGCCCAAGGGCCCCGATGAGGTCGCTACCTCTGCACTCCCTATTGCTATGCCACTGACTAACGCGTACTAACGCATTCCAACGCATTGAGTGTAAAAGGGCCCTAAGGGCCTTCCTAGATCAGATCCCCCGCTGTCACATATGTGGCATTCCTGACCGTGGCAGGTACTTTTCAGGGTGTTTCGCACTCCACCCTGAGGCATGTCCTGAACATCAGGCACAGCGGTGCAGCGAGACTTCCCCTTGCTGTGTGCTCCTCTGTCCTGGCTCAGCGGTCCGACCCTGTAGTGTCCCGCTCCTCCACTCCACTCATCGGTTGGAGCTGTGGAGGAGGGCGGAGATATGCTGACTTCATTGTGCACGGACAGCGGGACTGGGCAACAGGGGTGAATTGTACAGCAGATTCCGCCATTATTTACCTACCAATCAATAGCATAACAATGGATGGCTGGTACTGCTCATGAGCTAATCAAACTGTAATTGTTTTAAGTTGATCTGTATTGACTGTTGTTGCAACTCTTCTGGATTTCCAGGGCAATATTCCAGCCTATACAGACCCAAGCTTTACAAAACAGTGGCTACACATCTCTCTTAACATTTACAGAAGGATTTGATAGGTGGGTTGAGCAGTTTGGCCCAGTGAGGTTCATCTGGCCTGCTAATAATATGTACAGTATATCCTTATAGACTTTTTTTGAGAAACAATATTTTTGTCCAGAGAGGGATTTTCCATAAGGCACTGTAGGCATGTGCCTACAGGCGCCTGATGAAGGGAAGGCGGCTCACTCCCCTCCCCTAGTGCCTCCCTCCCTCCCTATGCAGAGTCCCCAGCAGAGCAAAAATGAGAGGTTACTCTACCGGCTCAATGCATTCCACTGATGAGATCTCCTTTCAGCCTGAGGCATCTTTATCTACCTAACAGTTGAGGGCACATCTAGCTACTTAGTATTAGGTTGTCAGAAGTACCCTCAATATTAAGGGGCACCTGTGGCTAACTAAGTTGGGCAGAGGTGACAGCTGGGCCAGCCAGCATACGTGCATTTACGATTTTGGAGGGGACTCGTGGGTTCATGGAGTACGAAGTCTAGGGAGCCCAAAAATTTGTGCCTATTCCAGGTCTGTTTTTGAAAATTTGTCATTGCTTTCTACAAAGACTTCTATTAATAAGTTTTAGGGGTGGGGGGCAGGCAACAGTTGCCTTGCCTTGGGCGCCAAAATGGTCAGAATCGGTCCTGTTCACGGGGGGTGAAGACAAACCTGTCTGGTCCCGCAGAGGAACTACTGTTGGGGAAGTAGCTGACGTATGTAATGCTAGCCATGAGAGGAAGCTACTGAACACACAGACCATTGCTGCATCCTAGACAGAGTGGCCATGGCGACCACTGTCCACTGCTGAAAGCACCTGCAATGGTTGGTCATGTGACATGGACCATGGAGTATTAGAAGACGGAGGTCTTGTCTGATGAAGTATGTTTTATTTCATACAGTGGAATGTGATAGTTTGGCAAACTTGTTCATCATCATGATTTTCCTGTATAAATCAATGGTCGTTATGATAAAAAATGTCAGTTAAATATATCATACAAGTAGACCTAAGCCCGTTTCAAAACAGGCTCTAGGTCTGTGTTGAATCCCCTCCCCTCCGCTCGAGTCCCACTCTCCCATGACCCGCGCAGTCACCGCACATGAGCGCGTCTGCCGCGTGCACGCAGCCCGCCTGTCCTCCCTCAGCTTTCCTCAATCTCTGCGTTCCTCCCTGCACATGCGCAGTAGCGCAAAACACAACACACATACACACACACACACAGTAAGTGCAGGTCATGGGACGCAGAGACAGTTGGTCTGGGGACTGACATGGCCAGTCCAGAATGTTGTACTTGTTCCTCTGCATAAATGCCTTAAAGGATTTTGAGCAGTGTTTAGGATCGTTGTCTTGTTGCAAGATCCAGCCCCGTTGCAGCTTCAGCTTTGTCACTGATTCCGAAACATTGGTCTCCAGAATCTGCTGATAGGGCTGGTGCACACCGAGCGGCTTTTTGGGCGTTTTCAGATCCGCTTGCGGCTGCGGATCTGCTTGGTCAATGTATCTCAATGGGGTGGTGCACACCAGAGCGGGAGGCGTTTTGCAGGAACGCATACTCCCGGGGTGAGGCATTTTTTGGATTGTGGAGGCGTTTCTGCCTCCAATGTAAAGTATAGGAAAAACGCAAACCGCTCTGAAAAACGGCACTTCAGAGCGGTTTTGCAGGCGTTTTTGTTACAGAAGCTGTTCAGTAACAGCTTTACTGTAACAATATATGAAATCTACTATACTGAAAACCGCAGCAGCAATCCGCAAAACGCTAGCAAAACGCCATAGAAAAATAAAAAAAAGCGTTTCGAAATCTGCTAGCATTTTGCGGATCTGCTAGCGGGTTTTGGTGTGCACCAGGCCATACTGAGTGGAATCCATGCGTCCCTCAACTTTGACAAGATTCCCAGTCCCTGCACTGGCCACATAGCCACACAGCATGATGGAACCACCACCATACTTTACTGTAGGTAGCAGGTGTTTTTCTTGGAATGCTGTGTTCTTTTTTCTCCATGTATAACAAGGGGCTTGTTATGCCCAAATAACTCAATTTTAGTTTCATCAGTCCACAGCACATTATTCCAAAATGAAGCTGGCTTGTCCAAATGTGCTTTATCATACCACAAGTGGCTCAGTTTGTGCAGTGGGCGGAGAAAAGGCTTCCTCTGCATACAGCATCTCCTTGTGCAACTCTTTTTCCCCCTACCCCCCTACAGTCCTAGTAGTCCTTTAAACAATTATTGCGCACTTTCTGTAAATCCAATAAACTTAATTTCACTGCTCAAATATAACTGTGTGTGTCTCCTATATGATATACTGTATTTAACTGACATTTTTTATCGTAACAACCAACAATTTATACAGGAAAAATCATGATGATTAACTACATTGCCCAAACTTTCGCATCCCATTGTATCTGGCTTGCAGTCACTGCCATGTATCCCCTTTTCTTATTTCTCTCTGCTTCAAACACAATAGGGGAATGATAACTGAGTGAGTTGTGTGCCCCTCCAACACTGCACCCTGAGGCTGGAGCCTCTCTCGCCTCTGCCTCGGCCCAGCCTGCACGCCTCCTACACTGCGCCCTGAGGCTGGAGTCTCTCTCGCCTCTGCCTCAGCCCAGCCTGCGCCCCTCCTACACTGCGCCCTGAGGCTGGAGCCTCTCTCGCCTCTGCCTTGGCCCGGCCCTGACCACAGGGTTAGAGGTGCAAAAAGGGTATTGGGAACAATTTATTAATGATTACTACCATTCAAAGCATTTACAGAGGTGATTATTACAAGCACAGGACCAATAAATAACCAATGCTTCAGTTGAGGGAGGGCCCTACAGGGCCCCTCCAGCTAAAGAGCCCCGATGCGGTTGCAACTTCTGCAATGCCTATTGCTCTGCCAGTGGTGCTTGGGGCCCCATGTAAAACACGCATTGGGGCCCCGAGCTCCTTAGTTACGCCACTAAATGACACATGTCTTTTTGAAACGAGTGGAGGGGGGCTCACCGACCGCAGGGGACTGTCAGGGTCATGTTGTTTGGTATCTGTTCTGTTTTTTCTTTTTACAAAAAAAACCTGTAAAACTATTTCTCACGAAAAAAAAAAGTAGTAGTGAGAATATTTGAGAGAAGTCTTGTATGCGGTAATGAGAACTAGGGTGAGAAAGGTGAGGAGGAGAGTGTGGTTAGTGGAGATTACGTGCGGCCAGCATCTGGAGAATAGTGGAGTGAGATAAGATTGCACAAAAGTCAATTATTTCTGTAAGTGAAACTGAATGGAGCCACGGCTGTGTATATATATATATATACAGTATATATATATATATATATATATATATATATATATATATATATATATATATATTTATATATATATATATATATATATGCACCTTAGCAGAGACACTGGGCACTCAGCCATCGGTCCCCAGACAGGTAAGTCAAGGCAAATATTATGTCTCTATTTTACCCACAAAACTTCTTTCTGTGGTGCATACATAAGATCTCTAAGCACCGCATGTTCAGTTCTCTAACGAGCATCTAAAGGGCCACATCCAAGCAGAGGATTCCTTTTCCTGCACTTAACCACTTGCTGACCGCCCACAGCCCATGGGCGGTGGCAAAGTGGTGTCCGCAATGACCGCAATACGCCCATCGGCAGCGGCTCGTTGCGAACTAGCTGGCCGGGGATCGCGCGCTATGTGCGTGCGCATCCGCCGGCAATACGCTCCGCCCACCCGCAACGTCAAACCGCCGGTCGTTTGGAAGCGACGGCGGGTTTTTAACCCCTGATCTGCCGCAAGTAAAGCATATAATATGCTTTGTAATGTATACAAAGTGTATTATACAGGCTGCATCTTGCCCTGCACCCAAACACACTGATATCCCCCCTGCCCCCTGATCGCCCACAGCACCTCTCAGACCCCCCCTGAACACCCCTTCAGACCCCTGTTTGCATCCAATCACCCCCCTAATCACCCATCAATCACCCTCTGTCACTATCTGTCAACGCTATCTATTAGATCAGGTCCTAATCTGCCCCCTGGGGGCTCCTGATCACCCCCCCCCACACCCTCAGATCCTCCCCAGATCCCCCCCCCCCCCCCGTGTACTGTATGCATCTATCCTCCCCTATAATCACCCACTGACAATAATAATAATAATTGCAGTATTTGTATAGCGCCTTTCTCCTGTCGGACTCAAAGTGCTTGCGAGGCAGCCACTAGAGCGCACTCAGTAGGCAGTAGCAGTGTACTGATCACCTATCAATCACCCATCAATCACCCCCTGTCACTGCTACCCATCAGATCAGTGCATTGTTTACATCTGTTCTCTCCTCTAAACACCCACTAATCACCAATCAATCACCCATCAATCACCCCCTGTCACCACCTGTCACTGCTACCCATCAGATCAGACCCTAATCTGCCCCTTGCGGGCACCCAATCACCCGCCCACACCCTCAGATTGCCCTCAGACCCCCCCTTATCAATTTGCCAGTGCATTGCTTGCATATATTCTCAGCTGTAATCACCTACTGATCACCTATCAATCACCCCGTCACCCCCTGTCACCACCTGTCACTGCTACCCATCAGATCAGACCCTAATCTGCCTCTTGCGGGCACCCAAACACCTGCCCACACCCTGAGATTGCCCTCAGAGCCCCCCTTATCTCCTCCCCAGTGCATTATTTACATCTGTTCTCCCCTGTAATCACCTACTGATCACCTATCAATCACTCTGTCACCCCCTGTCACCATCTGTCACTGCTACCCATCAGATCAGACCCTAATCTGCCCCTTGCCGGCACCCAATCACCCGCCCACACCCTCAGATTGCCCTCAGACCCCCCCCCCCCCCTTATCAATTCGCCAGTGCATTGCTTGCGTATATTCTATGCTGTAATCACCTACTGATCACCTATCAATCACCCCGTCACCCACCGGTCACCACCTGTCACTGCTACCCATCAGATCAGACCCTAATCTGCCCCTTGCGGGCACCCAAACTCCTGCCCACACCCTCAGATTGCCCTCAGACCCCCCCTTATCACCTCCCCACTGCATTATTTACATCTGTTCGCCCCTGTAATCACCTACTGATCACCTATCAATCACTCTGTCACCCCCTGTCACCATCTGTCACTGCTACCCATCAGATCAGACCCTAATCTGCCCCTTGCGGGCACCCAAACACCCGCCCACACCCTCAGATTTCCCACAGACCCCCCCCCTATCACCTCTCCAGTGCTTTATTTACTTATGTTCTCCCCTATAATCACCCACTGATCACCCATCAATCACCCCTGTCACCACCTGTCTCTGCTACCCATCATACCCATCACATCAGGCCCTCATCTGCCCCTTGTGGGCACCCAATCACCCGCCCACACCCTCAGATAGCCCTCAGACCCACCCTGATCACCTCCCCAGTGCATTGCTTGCATCTATTTCCCCTTCTAATCACACCCTGAGACACCCATCAATCACCACCTGTCACCACCTGTCACCCGCTAGCATACCTACCCATCAGATCAGGCCCTAATTTGCCCCGTTTTGGCTCCTGATCACTCGGTCAAAACCTCAGATCCCCCCCAGACCCCCTTCCAATCACCTCCCCAGTGCATTGATTGCATCTATTCCCCCCTCTAATCACACCCTGAGACAACCATAAATCGCCTCCTGTCACCACCTGTCACCCGCTAGCACACCTACCTATCAGATCAGGCCCTAATCTGCCCCCTGCGGACTTCTGATCACCCGGCCAAACCCTCACCCGCCCCATCGCAGTGACAGAATTTTTTTTCTGATCACTGCTGGCCTCTACGACTTAATTGTGACTGAGACCAACCGTTATGCCACACAATATGCAACCGCCAATCCAAGAAGCTACCATGCCCAGCCTTTTCGGTGGAAACCACTCCAAGTTTCCGAACGTAACATTTTTTGGGGCCTTCTCCTTAACATGGGTCTAGTCAAAAAGAATGTATTGCAGACGGTCTTATTGGTCTACGCACCCAATACATCACATGCCCATGTTCTCTGCTACCATGTCCAGGTCACGATTTGAAAACATCCTACGCTTCCTGCACTTCAGTGCCAATACGACCTGTCATCTAAGAGGCCACTCTGCTTATGACCAGTTCCAAAAAATTTGGCCCCCCATAGACCACCTGTCATCAAAATTTGCAGATGCTTATACCCCTGAACAGTCATTTTGAGGCATTTGGTTTCCAGACTACTCCTCACGTTTTTGGGCCCCTAAAATGCCAGGGCAGTATAGAAACCCCACAAGTGACCCCATTTTAAAAGAAGACACCCCAAGGTATTCTGTTAGGTGTATAATGAGTTCATAGAAGATTTTATTTTTTGTCACAAGTTAGTGGAAAATGACACTCTGTGAAAAAAAAACAATAAAAATCAATTTCCGCTAACTTGCGACAAAAAATAAAATCTTCTATGAACTCACCATACACCTAACGGAATACCTTGGGGTGTCCTCTTTCTAAAATGGGGTCACTTGTGGGGTTCCTATACTGCTCTGGCATTGTAGGGGCCCTAAACCGTGAGGAGTAGTCTATAAACCAAATGCCTCAAAATGACCTGTGAAATCCTAAAGGTACTCATAGGACGTTGGACCCCTTAGCGCACCTAGGCTGAAAAAAAAGTGTCACACATGTGTTATCGCCGTACTCAGGAGAAGTAGTATAATGTGTTTTGGGGTGTATTTTTACACATACCCATGCTGGGTGGGAGAAATATCTCTGTAAATGGACAATTGTGTGTAAAAAAAAATAAAAAAAAATCTCATTTACAGAGATATTTCTCCCACCCAGCATGGGTATGTGTAAAAATACACCCCAAAACACATTATACTATTTCTCCTGAGTACGGCGATACCACATGTGTAACACTTTTTTGCAGCCTAGGTGCGCTAAGAGGCCCAAAGTCCTATGAGCACTTTTAAGCTTTACAGGGGTGCTTACAATTTAGCACCCCCCAAAATGCTAAGACAGTAAACACACCCCACAAATGACCCCATTTTGGAAAGTAGACACCCCAAAGTATTCAGAGAGGGGCATGGTGAGTCCATGGCAGATTTCATTTTTTTGTCACAAGTTAGCAGAAATGGAAACTTTTTTTTTATTTTATTTTTTTTGTCACAAAGTGTCATTTTCCGCTAACTTGTGACAAAAAATAAAATATTCTATAAACTCACTATGCCTCTTAGTGAATAATTTAGGATGTTTTCTTTCCAAAATTGGGGGGTCATTTGGGGGGTATTTATACTATCCTGGAATTCAAGCACCTCATGAAACATGACAGGTGCTCAAAAAAGTATTTTGGCACCATAGTTTGTAAACATTATAACTTCTACCCAAACCAATAAATATACGCTGAATGGTTTTTTTTTTTTTTTTTTTTTTTTTATGAAAGACATGTAGCACAATAAATTTGAACAAAAATGTATACGGAAATGTTACTTTATTTGACAAATTTTATCACAGAAAGTTAAAAAAATCATTTTTTTTGACAAAATTCATGTCTTTTTTGATGAATATAATAAAAACTAAAAATCGCAGCAGCAATCAAATAGCACCAAAAGAAAGCTGTATTAGGGACAAGAAAAGGAGGTAAAATTCATTTAGATGGTAGGTTGTATGACCGAGCAATAAACCGTTAAAGCTGCAGTGGTCTGAATGGGAAAAAAGGCTCTGGTCCTTAAGGGGTGAAAAGACTGCAGTCCTTAAGTGGTTAAAGGGTACATGTGGCAAATAAAATAAAATATAATCAGATTCAGGTTTACTTACCTGGTGCTTCCTCCAGCCCATGGAAGCCTAGGTGTCTCTTGCTGCAGCCCAGCTCTAAGCCAGTTTCTTGGGGTCCCCTCCGTAGCAGCAACCAACCCAGCCAGGTCAGCGGCTTCTGTGCATGGTCGAGGGAATGTCCGAAGAGAGCTACTTACCTGGGGCTTCCTGCAGCTCCTGCCAGCCGTCCTGTGCCCTCGGTGGCCTGGGGGTCCCCTCTGGTGCAGATGCCGACCTCACCAGGCTGGCATCTACTGCGCCTGCATGAGCGGCTCTTGCAGTCGTTCTAACATCATTCGGACTGTACTGCACAGGCATAGCGCCTCTCTTCCTCATTCCTGCAGGCATGTATGGGGTCACCATAGCTGGAGGGGAGGGGACACACATTGGGGTCTCACCTGACCCAGGTAGGACACAGGAGGCAGCACCATGCTCTACACCCTGGACTTCTACCCACCATGCCTCTCTTCCTCATTCCCTGCAGGCATGTATGGGGTCACCATAGCTGGAGGGGAGGGGACACACATTGGGGTCTCACCTGACCCAGGTAGGACACAGGAGGCAGCACCATGCTCTACACCCTGGACTTCTACCCACCATGCCTCTCTTCCTCATTCCCTGCAGGCATGTATGGCGTCACCATAGCTGGAAGGGAGGGGACACAGGAGGCAGCCCCATGCTCTACACTCCGGACTTCTCCCCACGGGGTCTCCCTTCCTCATTCCCTGCAGGCATGTATGGGGTCACGATAGCTGGAGTGTACACACAGCAGGGTCTTACCTAATCCAGGCAGGACACAGGAGGCATCACCATGCTCTACACTCCGGACTTCTCCCCACGGGGTCTCCCTTCCTCATTCCCTGCAGGCATGTATGGGCGGGGTCACCATAGCTGGAGGGGTGGGGACCCAGGAGGCAGCCCCATGCTCTACACTCCGGACTCCTCCCCACGGGGTCTCCCTTCCTCATTCCCTGCAGGCATGTATGGGCGGGGTCACCATAGCTGGAGGGGTGGGGACCCAGGAGGCAGCCCCATGCTCTACACTCCGGACTTCTCCCCACGGGGTCTCCCTTCCTCATTCCCTGCAGGCATGTATGGGGTCACCATAGCTGGAGTGTACACACAGCAGGGTCTTACCTAATCCAGGCAGGACACAGGAGGCATCACCATGCTCTACACTCCGGACTTCTCCCCACGGGGTCTCCCTTCCTCATTCCCTGCAGGCATGTATGGGCGGGGTCACCATAGCTGGAGGGGTGGGGACCCAGGAGGCAGCCCCATGCTCTACACTCCGGACTTCTCCCCACTAGTTCTCCCTTCCTCATTCCCTGCAGGCATGTATGGGCGGGGTCACCATAGCTGGAGGGGTGGGGACCCAGGAGGCAGCCCCATGCTCTACACTCTGGACTTCTCCCCACTGGTTCTCCCTTCCTCATTCCCTGCATGCACGTATGGGGTCACCATAGTTGGTATGGAGGAGCCACACACTTTGGGGGCCCCTACAGGCTCTGTGGCCCTGGGGCAATTGCCTCCTTTGCCTCTATGGAAGTGCTGTCCCTGTCCTGGGTCGTACCATATGGTAGCCGGACATGCTGAAAGTGAAATGCATCTGCAGTGGGGAGGTGTTTTGTAAGTGTGTATGGGGGTGATTTGGGGCAGATGCCAGGTCATGAGGGTAAACATTAATTGTGATAATTAGTGATAAAGTTATTGGTGAATGAATGGGAGGTAGAAAATTGATTGGATGCATAAGATGAAAAACAACTAAAGGCTGAAGTGGTTAAAGGGAACCAGAGACAGAGCAAATAAAAAAATAGGAAACAATTTTATACATACCTGGGGCTTCTGAAGTCCCCCGTGGCAGGGGATTCAAACGAGGGAGCTAGAGCTGCACCGAGGGCACCAGGAGAGGAGAGGGAAGGCTTGTTGTGACCCAGAGCCTTCCCTCTACTTAGGTAAATATCTTTTCTTTATAATATACGATTCCCATTGACTTTAAAAATGGTCTGATTGGTTCAAGGGGCACTTAGACAGAGCAATGTATTCAACTGAAAACCCACTTTTTATGGACATTGTTTTGGACATCCTGATTGGCTTGACCGCTTAAGTTTGGAAAAACCATATATGGCCCAAACTAAAAAATACCCCCATGGAGGTAGTTATAACAGATTTGGAGGGAAGGAGGTGCCTCGAAAAATATAAAATATTTAAAGCAGTTTAAAAGGTGAGAGGAACTTATCTTAGGAAAAGAAACATAGTTCAAGCAATTTGATTGAAAAAAACAAAACAAAAACAAAACAAAACTAGACAACACATTTCACTGGTTTCAACCCAATTCTTAAGGTCAGTGAACAGTGTCTGAAGATAAGTATCGCATGGCTCAGAGTGCCTGTAGCTACAGGTGCACTCTGCCATGTGATAGCTACAGGCCCACCCAGCCATAACCCTCGCCATGCGATTCTTACCTTCACTGTTCACTGACATGAGAAAGTGGGTTGATACGTGTTGTCGGGTATTTTTTTCAAAAAAATTACCTCTTTTCTTATGTGAACTGCCTAATAGTGTACACATTACTCAGTGTGCTCACTGTTGGCTCATGACAAGACCACCTCAGTAGAGAGGGCCCGTACGGTTCGCTGGCGAACGGTTCCAGGCGACCTTCGGGTGGTTCACGTTCGCGGAGAACCGCAAACTTTTGCGGAAGTTTGTTTCGCCCCCATAATGGACCATTAGGGTCAACTTTGAACCTTTATATCACAGTCAGCAGGCACATTGTAGCCAATCAGGCTACACTCACTCCTGGAGCCACTCCCCCCGTATATAAGGCAGGCTCCGCCGGCCATTACACTCACTGTGCCTGCAATAGTGAGAGAAAGGCAAGCTGCTCCAGACTGTCTCTCATAGGGAAAGATTAGTTAGGCTCTTGGCTTGTTAGCTTGCTCCTGGCTGATTTTTTTTTTTGCTAAAATAGCACCCCACAACAGCTCTTTTGAGAGCTAATGTTGTTATTGTGATCTATTTTTTTTGTGTGTGCTGCCCACTGACACTGCATTATACCGGCCTATCTGTTGCAGCTGGACCTTGGTAATCGCTATACTGTGCCAGGCCCTGTCTAACTATCTATACTGGGACACCTACCTATGCCTAGCTAACTACTGGGGCACCCACCTACCTATATGGGGACACCTACCTATGCCTAGCTAACTACTGGGGCACCCACCTACCTATACTGGGACACCTACCTATGCCTAGCTAACTACTGGGGCACCCACCTACCTATACGGAACACCTACCTATGCCTAGCTAACTACTGGGGCACCTACCTACCGATACGGGAACACCTACCTATGCCTAGCTAACTTCTGGGGCACCGACCTAACTATACGGGGACACCCACCTATGCCTAGCTAACTACTGGGGCACCCACCTACCTATACGGGAACACCTACCTATGCCTAGCTAACTACTGGGGCACCCACCTACCTATACGGGAACACCTACCTATGCCTAGCTAACTACTGGGGCACTCACCTACCTATATGGGAACACCTACCTATGCCTAGCTAACTACTGGGGCACCCACCTACCTATACGGGAACACCTACCTTTGCCTAGCTAACAACTGGGGCACCCACCTACCTATACGGGAACACCTACCTATGCCTAGCTAACTACTGGGGCACCTACCTACCTATACGGGAACACCTACCTATGCCTAGCTAACTACAGAGGCACCCACCTACGTATACGGGAGCACCTACCTATGCCTACCTACTTATACTGGGGCACCTACCTACCTATACGGGAACACCTACCTATGCCTACCTACCTACTGGGGAACCCACCTACCTATACAGGAACACCTACCTATGCCTAGGTAGCTACTGGGGCACCTACCTATCTATACGGGAACACCTACCTATGCCTAGCTAACTACTGGGGCACCCACCTACCTATACGGGAACACCTACCTATGCCTAGCTAACTACTGGGGCACCCACCTACCTATACGGGAACACCTACCTATGCCTAGATAACTACTGGGGCACCTACCTACCTATACGGAAACACCTACCTATGCCTAGCTAACTACAGCGGCACCCACCTACGTATACGGGAGCACCTACCTATGCCTACCTACCTATACTGGGGCACCTACCTACCTATACGGGAACACCTACCTATGCCTACCTACCTACTGGGGAACCCACCTACCTATACAGGAACACCTACCTATGCCTAGCTAACTACTGGGGCACCTACCTACCTATACGGGAACACCTACCTATGACTAGCTAACTACAGGGGCACCCACCTACGTATATGGGAGCACCTACCTATGCCTACCTACCTATACTGGGGTACCTACCTAACTATACAGGGACACCCACCTATGCCTAGCTAACTACTGGGGCACCCACCTACCTATACGGGAACACCTACCTATGCCTAGCTAACTACTGGGGCACCCACCTACCTATACAGGAACACCTACCTATGCCTAGCTAACTACTGGGGCACCCACCTACCTATACGGGAACACCTACCTATGCCTAGCTAACTACTGGGGCACCCACCTACCTATACAGGAACACCTACCTCTGCCTAGCTAACTACTGGGGCACCCACCTACCTATACGGGAACACCTACCTATGCCTAGCTAACTACTGGGGCACCCACCTATCTATACGGGAACAATTACTTATTCCAAGCTAACTTCTGGGGCACCTACTTAACTAAACGGGGACACCTACCTATGCCTAGCTAACTACTGGGACACCTACCTATGCCTATCTACTATATGGGCTTGAAAATCGCTATCGCCTGCACTCTGGCCATGATGCGCACCAGTCCAGCACGGCCGTCACTACGTAAACAGCTGTTTGCAGTGCGTTACATCGTGAGTTTGGTATGTCAGTGTGAAGCAGAACTCTAATTACACTCCCTGATTGATGTATACACACGCAAGATGTTTGAAAGCACTTTAGGTCTGCAATTTAGCATTCAATATGATTTCTGCCCTTAAAACGCTGCTTTGCATCCAATCCAGATTTTTCCCCGGGACTTTTGGCATGTATCCCACTCCGCCATGCCCCCCTCCAGGTGTTAGACCCCTTGACACATCTTTTCCATCACTTTTCTGGCCAGCATGAGTGTTTCTAGTTTTCCAAGTTCGCATCCCCATTGAAGTCTATTGGGGGTCGCAAAAGTTCGCGCGAACCGAACTTTCCGCGGAAGTTAGCGATCTCGGTTCGCAAACCGAAAATCGGAGGTTCGGGCCATCTCTACAGCTCAGGCAATAATCAGGTGTGTGTACGTCACCCAGCAACCCCCCCTACCCGTGAGCGATCTGCCAGATGGTTTTACTCACGCTCAGTGACGCAGATCCCCCGCCGATCCCATTATTTTTGCCGTTCCCCTGCCCACCCATGTGGCGTCACATACGTCAAAGGTGTGTATGCAGCCTTAGCCATAGACCCTGAACAAGCATGCAGATCAGATGATTCTGACTGAAATTTGACTGGATTAGCTGCATGCTTGTTTCAGGTGTGTGATCCAGACACCACTGCAGCCGAAGAGATCAGCAGGACTGCCAGGCAACTGGTATTGTTTAACAAGAAATAAATGGCAGCTGAAGTAAAATTGATTGTTTATAACAAAATGACCACCTGTAAGCCATATTGCACACTTTCTTTATAATATACAGTGCAGACCAAAAGTTTGGACACATTCTCATTCAAAGAGTTGTCTTTATTTTCATGACTATGAACATTGTAGATTCACACTGAAGGCATCCAAACTATGAATTAACACATGTGGAAGTATAGTACATAACCAAAAAGTGTGAAGCAACTGAAAATATGACATATATAAATAATAGAGTAAGTGCCTCAACCTTCAAGCAAGAAGAAGAAGTAGCGCCCTGCCCCCAGGGCCGGTCCAAGCAAGAAGAAGGGGCCGGTCCAAGCAAGAAGAAGAAGTAGTGCCCTGCCCCCAGGGCCGGTCCAAGCAAGAAGAAGAAGTAGTGTCATATCAAACCAAGGGCAAAGAGGGATAATTTGCATATTCAGTAGCAGTGCATTGTGGGTAACCACAAATGTTCACTTATAGCTGAATTATTGCAGATTTGCTTCTGTTTTAAGAATGAAAATTACACCAAGCTTTGCTTTTTTTAGTAGGAGGACTTTTTGGTCCCTTTTATCCCCCTATACATTCTTAGTAGTTTGGGTCACCCTGAGCTGCTTGGTTACTCTGTTGTACTGGTCCAAGCCCTTTCTCATACAGCCATATCAATCCCTGCTATGGGTTGATGTGGACCAAATGTCTGAAATAGGCTGTCACATGTGGGTTTGATATGACTGTGTGAAACTTAAAGGCAACCTTAAGTGTGGCAAAAAAAAAAATGACATTTATGCACCTGGGTCTTCCCTCAGCCCCCTGTAGCCAATTGGTGCCCTCGCTGTGTCTCGGAGATCCTCCCGCCCTCGCCGTCAGGACCCGACAGACATGGGAACGCAAGTGATTCTTCGCGTTTCCAGCCACAATATTGCTCCCTATGCTGCTATTGCGGCCAGGAGGCTGCAATAGCAGCATAGGGGGCGATATTATGGCTGGGAACGCGAAGGATCACCTACGTTCCCATGCCTGTCGGCCGGTGACGGCCAAACCGTAAGTGGTCGCCGGCGAGGACGGGAGGATCTCCGAGACACGACGAGGGCACCGATCGGCTGCAGGGGGCTGAGGGAAGCCCCAGGTGAGTAAATGTCATTTTTTTGCCACACTTAAGGTTACCTTTAAAGCTATAGGCTTGCTTAACTTACCAAAGGTGAAAAGGAATAATTTGCATGTTTAGTAGCGGTGCATTGTGGGTAATCACAAATGTTCACTTATAGCTGAATTATTGCAGATTTTCTTCTGTTTTAAGAAGGCCAATTACACCAAGCTTTGATTTTTTTAGTAGAAGGTCTTTTTAGTCCCTTTTATCCACCTATACATTCCGAGTGGATTGGGTCACCCTGAGCTGCTGGGTTACTCTTTTGTACTGGTCCAAGCCCTATCTCATACAGTCTTATCAATCCCTGCCATGTACTGATGAGAACCAAAACTCTGACACAGGCTGTCACATGTGGGTTTAATATGGCTGTGTAAAATTTAAAGCTATAGGCTTGCTATACATCAGTTGTTCTGGATGCTTGCTTGGCTTACTAAGGGTGAAAAGGAATTATTTGCATATTTAATAGCAGTGCATTGTGGGTAACTACAAATGTTCACTTATAGCTGAATAATTGCATATTTCCTTCTGTTTTAGGAAGGCAAATTACACCAAGCTTTGCTTATTTTAGTAGGAGGTCTTTTTGGTCCCTTTTATCACCCTATACATTCCGAGTGGTTTGGGTCACCCTGAGCTGCTTGGTTACTCTGTTGTACTGGTCCAAGCCCTATCTCATACAGCTGTATCAATCCCTGCCATGTACTGATGAGGACCAAAAGTCTGAAACAGGCTGTCACATGTGGGTTTGATGTGACTGTGTAATAGAGATGGGAAGTTCGGATCTTTTCAATGATCCGGATGATTCGAATCGGATCATTGAAGAGATCCGGATCTTTGATCCGAATCTCGGATCATTTTACTAGGGAAGCATTCGGGGGTGAAATGACTAGCAGGACAGGTCTGTGGACAGGAGAAGGGGAGGGGGGTGGACACGCAGAGAAGGGGAGAAGACGGGCAGAGAGTGGACAGAGAAGGGAGGAGGGACGAGCAGAGAGCAGAAATGTTTGCACACAATACCCACATGCTGCAATCATGCTTTACATGTATTTCACCTATATGCTCATCTGTGTACTTTCAATGCAAACGTCGCACAGTGAAAGAAAGCATTCCCAGAAGATAAGTGCAGCTGTATAGAGCGAATGCAGGAGGATCATATTACGCTGCAATCACAGTGCCTGCAAAGTTACTGAGCTGTCCTGAGCCAAAACCTTCCAATGTGATCACTGTGCAGCACTACGGAACAGCCAGCCTATAATGAGCAGCACGTTATAGCCAGTATGTGTGCTCTACACATATCTGGCAGTGGCACCCATGTCCCCTCTACCTCTCTCATCTACCTGTCCCTGCAAGGCTGGCTCCCCTCCAACTCAGCGATCCATCCCTGCTCTGCTTCCAGGACCCCGCTGCCCGCTGAGAGGGGGCGTGTCGCTCCTGGCCCCGCCCCTTTTTGCGATCCGAATCACTCATTTTGATGATTCGGATGATCGACTCATAAAATAGATTCGGATCAAAGATCCGAATCGTTCATGATCCGGACAACACTACTGTGTAAAATTTAAAGCTATATGCTTGCTATACACCAGCGGCTCTGGATGCTTGCTTGGCTTACCAAGGGGGAAAAGGGGTAATTTGCATATTTAGCAGCAGTGCATTGTGGGTAACCACAAATGTTCACTTATAGCTGAATTATTACAGATTTCCTTCAGTTTTAAAAAGGCAAATTACACCAATACAGTGTGCGGCATTGCAGGAAGTGACGACAGTGGAACGCACGATGGAACACGGAAGAGGTGAGTCATCCCCACCCGCTGCCTCTTACTAATAGTGGCGGCTGCTACTGTGCTTAAGCTGGAGGGGGACCCAGGTGAGGGGGGCGCAGGTGGGGGGTGGGTTCCTGCTGAGCTTAAGCTGGAGGGAGAGCGCACATGGGGAACCCAGGTGAGGGGGGGGTTCCTCAAAAAGTGAAAGGTTGCCGGCACTACAGAGTCTCTAGCCGTGTTACTGGGAGAAAGGATGGACGGATGTTCTATAAGCCACCTTGATATTGTAACAGATACTGCGTGCTCATGACTAAAATAGCAAAACATTCACACTGGATCAGCCTCGGAAGAAGCACCGCCGTGCGAAACGGCCGTTAGGCTACCGTTTTTGCCCTGCACCCACCACCGCCACCTTTGATATGGTAGGACATCCTCCTCTTGCAACTGTTTGAATGCACAAGATGTTTGCACATGACGATTTTTCTACAGATGATGATGTTTTGTACCTACCTTTTTGAATGTCACAATTTTTGATACAGCAATGGTGATTTTATTCACAATCAGAAACACCATTAACCTCCCTGGCGGTAAGCCCGTGCTGAGCACGGGCTATGCCGCGCAGGGGGATTTCTCAGGCCCTTATGGGCCGATTTGTACACTTTTTGTTTTGCAACACGCAGCTAGCACTTTGCTAGCTGCGTGTGCAGTCTGATCGCCGCCGCTCCGCACCGATTAGGTGCCTCCGCTCGCCGCCTTAACTGCTGTACCACAGCAGTACTAACTGAAGCTGGCCTAGCATTTACCATTTATGCTCAATCCAAGAGAAAAATTAGACAAGACAAATAACATTTATATCACGCTTTTCTCCTGGCGGACTCAAAGCACCAGAGCTGCAGCCCCTAGGGCACGCTCTACAGGCAGTAGCAGTGTTAGGAAGACTTGCCTAAGGTCTCCTACTGAATAGGTGCTGGCTTACTAAACAGACAGAGCCGAGATGCGAACCCTGGTCTCCTGTGTCAGAGGCAGAGCCCTTAATCATTACACCATCCAGGCACTGCTTAAGGATCTAAGCCAGCACCTATTCAGTAGGAGACCTTAGGCAAGTCTTCCTAACACTGCTACTGCCTATAGAGCGTGCCCTAGTGGCTGCAGCTCTGGTGCTTTGAGTCCGCCAGGAGAAAAGCATGATATAAATGTTATTTGTCTTGTCTAATTTTACTCTTGGATTGAGCATAAATGGTAAATGCTAGGCGAGCTTCAGTCAGTACTGTTGTGGTACAGTGGTTAAGGTACTTGCCCACCACACAGTGAGACCCAGGTTCAATTCCCAGCCAATGTGAGTTGGTTTTTATGCTACAAATCCTTAAAGGGAACCTAAACTGAAAAGGATATGGATTTTTCCTTTTAAAATAATACCAGTTGCCTGAATCGCCTGCTGATCCGGTGTCTCTAATACTTTTAGCCACAGCCCCTGAACAAGCATGCAGATCAGGTGCTCTGACTGAAGTCAGACTGGATTAGCTGCATGCTTGTTTCAGGGTGTGATTCAGCCACTATTGCAGTCACAGAGACCAGCTGGAGTGTGCCCTAGTGGCTGCAGCACTGGTGCTTTGGGTCCGCCAGGAGAAAAGTGTGATATAAATGTTATTTGTCTTGTCTAATTCTTCTCTTGACAACTGTTGAACCCACAAGGCAAGGCCATGCCTAGCTGCGAATCCAGTGGCTGTATGGTGTAATGGTTAAGGGCTCTACCTCTGACACAGGAGACCAGGGTTCAAATCTTGGCTCTGTCTGTTCAGTAAGCCAGCACCTATTCAGTAGGAGACCTTAGGCAAGTCTTCCTAACACTGCTACTGCCTATAGAGTGTGCCCTAGTGGCTGCAGCACTGGTGCTTTGAGTCTGCCATGAGAAAAGTGTGATATAAATGTTATTTGTCTTGTCTAATTTTTCTCTTGGATTGAGCATAAATGGTAAATGCTAGGCCAGCTTCAGTTAGTACTGCTGTGGTACAGCAGTTAAGGTACTTGCCCACCACACAGTGAGACCTGGATTCAAATCCCACCCATGGTATATAGCTGGTTTTTGAAATACTGTCATGCCCTGGCAGATGAGACCCTCCTACCTCCGGGAGGAGGGTGGAGGGAGCCCACAGGAGGCTAATTAAAATCTCCCTAACAGAGTCTGTCAGCAGCTGTTCCTTAACTAATTAGTGTAGGCAGACAAGTGAGTCAAATGGCTCAAGGACCTTGCCTTGTATAAGGGGTGGGGCTCCAAGAGTGAGTGCAGTCTGATTGGCAATAATGTGCCTGCTGTCTGTGATGTAGAGGGTCACAGTTTTGCTCCATAGAGCATTATTGGGCGAATCGAACTTCCAGAAAAGTTCGCCTTTGGCAGGCGAACGCGAACCACCGAAGTTCGCCAGGAACTGTTCGCCGGCGAACCGTTCGGGACATCTCTAGTCTCTACATGCCTGGTTCCCACCGTGAAGCATAGGGGAGGAAGTGTGATGGTGTGGGGGTGCTTTGCTGGTGACACTGTTGGGGATTTATTCAAAATTGAAGGCATATTGAACCAGCATGGCTACCACAGCACCTTGCAGCGGCATGCTATTCCATCCGGTTTGTGTCTAGTTGGACCACCATTTATTTTTCAACAGGAAAATGACCCAAACACACTTCCAGGCTGTGTAAGGGCTATTTCTCCAGGAATGAGAGTGATGGGGTGCTGCGCCAGATGACCTGGCCTTCACAGTCACCAGACCTGAACCCAATCGAGATGGTTTGGGGTGAACTGGACAGCAGAGTAAAGGCAAAAGGACCAACAAGTGCTAAGCATCTCTTGGAACTCCTTCAAGACTGTTGGGAGACCATTTCAGGTGACTACCTCTTGAAGCTCTTCAAGAGAATGCCAAGAGTGTGCAAAGCAGTAATCAAAACAAAAGGTGGCTACTTTGAAGAACCTAGAATATGACATATTTTCAGCTGTTTCAGACTTTTTGGTTATGTACTATACTTCCACATGTGTTAATTCATAGTTTGGATGCCTTCTGTGTGAATCTACAATGTTCATAGTCATGAAAATAAAGAAAACTCTTTGAATGAGAAGTTGTGTCCAAACTTTTGGTCTGTACTGTACATTTATCCTCTGAAATAATCTTATTTTATCTTGTTATCTTGTTCCCAGTTTCACACAGGCTCATGACATAGGAATGTGCAGCTGTGGGATTTCAGGTTGGCACCTTGCAGATAAGAGACAACGCAGTGTCTCCCACAAGCTATAACCTTGACCTACACAGATCTATTGTCCACTGAACTGTCCATGAGCCAAGTAAATTTTTAACAAGCTTACCTATTATTATTATTCATAAATATTCATGTATTCATTTATGCATTTTGTATCATCCAATAAGTTAGTTAGCTCCTATGTTAGGAACCCAATCGGCGCTTTAGATAGGCGGAATAATTATAATCTGTAATTCATTTCAAAGTGTATATATGTGTGTTCCAAGCTTTCCCTGAACAGACATCGCTATTCTGTCAATGTCTCCTGTACAGTAAGTAAACTTCTACTATACTTCCAATAGACTGATCTATGATATTTCACAACACAGCCTCCATATTCCTCTCTCCTCAGGTTGACTTTAATAAGCCAAAGTAGTTATTGAGGTCTATTTGCATACAATTTTTATGTTATTTTTACATACTTGTTTTCAGTCCCAAAACTCATAAGCACACAACAAAACACATACAATAGGAGTCGCACCTAACAGAGGCACCATCACAGGAAAATACTCCAACAGCCAACTCAAACAAGACAGTCTCTGCATCCCACCACAAAAACCACAAGAAATTCAAACAGACCTGCAAACACAACTCTTTCTGCATGTAACACTGTACATTTTACCATCATTCACCCTATAAGGGAAACATATTCAATTCTTGACAATTGTCCCCTCATGCGAACACCCTCACTGCGTATACTGAAAAAGGGCACCTCTGTAATTTCATAGCTCCCAACTGTCTCTCTTTTGGAGGGACAGTCCCTCTTTGGGACCCAGTCCTCCTTTCTTCCTCATGTGTCCCTCTTTCAGGACTGATGTACAGATCTACTGTATGTAAATATATTTCTCTGCTGAAAAACATGTTTGATTGACTCTAAACTTTAGTCACATCCTTTACATTGATATATTTATTATTTTTAAATGTTAATACCAAGGACCAGTGTGGTTAGGGAAGCTCACCACGAACTCGTGATCTTGGATTAGCCGTGATACACAAGCATTATTTCAGTATTTGGCTTTGAAATCCGAAGCCATGGATTGATTTAGCACCACGGAACACGGCCACGACAGGCGTGATATATCCGGATGCATTCATGATTGTGAACACGGCAGGGAAAGCCGTGGTTAGGTCGTGATTAGCGAAAATGGGCGGAAATGACTTCCGTGGGCCAATCAGAGGCCCCCAGCCAGGCCCTAGCAACCAATCATCTATAAAAAGTGGCGGCCCTGATGAAAAGCTCCATCCTTGCTAGACTGTGGCACTGAGATGATCATCTCCAGGCCATTGTTGCTTCACCAAGTGCTTTTCATTGTTTTTACTCCTAGCATTGCTCTGATACTGTACTTGTCAGTTGTATTTAGCTAGCTAGCCTGTTAGTGATTTATTATTACTTCAGTTAGCTGTAGTCAGTGTAGTCATAGTGAGAGTGTACTGATTACTGTGCTTAGTGCAGGCAGGTTCAGGCTGATTATACTGCTGTAATACTGTTGTCCAGCCCGGCGGTCTACGCACGGCGACATGTGTCTGATGTTATACAGCCTTCCTGTGCACATAGGCTGAGGAATACACGCGCGCGCGCGGAGAGACAGAAGCTTTATGGGAAGCAGAGAGGGATCAGCTGACTCCCCTGGTCAGCAGATCCCAGGATGGATGCGGATTGGCTGGAAGGGACTGGGCAGCGCTGATCAGCGCTGCACTATATAACCTGTCGTCCCTCAGTCTCACGTTGTCTGCCGTTGTGAATACTTTATGTGTTAGCACACAGACCTTAGTCAGATCCTACAGTGTGTTAGAACTGGGAAGGACCTGGGAATTCACACTGATCTAGATTACTGTCTCAATGCTATGTTATGCTTTAGAATAGTTCCAGGGTGTTGTGACTACAGACCTCACACCCAAGCCTAGGATACTGTGTCAATGCTATGTTATGCTTTAGACTAGTTCCAGGGTGTTGTGACTACGGACCTCACACCCAAGCCTAGGATACTGTGTAAATGCTATGTTATGCTTTAGACTAGTTCCAGGGTGTTGTGACTACGGACCTCACACCCAAGCCTAGGATACTGTCAATGCTATGTTATGCTTTAGACTAGTTCCAGGGTGTTGTGACTACGGACCTCACACCCAAGCCTAGGATACGGTCTCAATGCTATGTTATGCTTTAGACTAGTTCCAGGGTGTTGTGACTACGGACCTCACACCCAAGCCTAGGTCACTCTATGTTAAGAGATAGACTACTTTCAGGGTATTGTGAATACTGATCTCACATCCCAGACAAGCACTGTGTACTTGCATTACCTTGGCCCGCCACTAGGGTGTAGAGAGCTAGGATCTCGCATCCAGTTAGGGCAAGTTTGTTCATATTAGCAGTGGTTTTCACTCAAAGTACTACTGTTTCTTCACTCATATCTCAGGTGTCCAGAGGTTAGACATACTTGGATTATTGGTGATGCTGCAGATCATCCATAATCTGGTGTATATCTGTATTAATGGTGATTCTGCAGATCACTAATAATCAGATTCTCTCTGCCTGTTGACTCCTTTCGTTACAGAACGGCAGACCCAAACAATATGGATCCACTTGACAGTCATCTGCTTGCACTCTCCACCTCGGTGGAGAATTGCATCAGCGTGCTGGATAGTCATCAGACCCAGATCAATGCTTTGTCTGGGTCTATACAAGCCCTTCAGACGACTGTTAACGCAGTGAGATCTCCTCTTGTTACAGACTTACGTATGCTTGTGCCCGAGAAGTTTTCTGGTCATAGATCTGACTTTCGAAACTTTAAAAATCGAGTGTTATCTTACTTTGAGTTGAGACCTAATGCATCAGGTACTGTCACACAGAGAGTTATCTTTATTAAGACACTATTGACTGGGGATTCCCAGACCTGGGCATATGGTCTTAAACCAGAGGATGGGGCCCTGACCTCTGTGGAGGAATTTTTCAAAGCTATGGCTATTATTTACGATGATCCGGACTTTGCTTCGACCGCTGAGCGGAAGCTCAAGATGTTGCGGCAAGGCAAATATTCGGTAGAGACTTATGCAGCTGAGTTCAGGAAGTGGGCGGTGTCAGCTAGATGGGGCTCATTTGCGTTATTGGATTGTTTCCTGTCAGGTTTATCAGATGCAATGTCTAATCTGATGTTAGGAGTTCCTGAGCCAAAAACCATTGATGAAGCCATTTCTCTAGCGATCAGAGTGGACCGTTGCCTACGGTACCAGAGACAAAGTCGGTGCAGGAGTAGTGTGAGATACGTTTCCTATGCTTCCTCTCCACCTACGTCACCTCCCCCTGAACCCATGCAGATTGGACGGTCAAAATTGTCCCGGGTTGAGCAGAGTCGTAGAAAGGCTGAACAACTCTGCTCGTACTGTGCAGAGGAGGGTCATAAAGTACTGAACTGTCCCAAAAAATCGGGAAACGCTGCCGCCTAGGAGTGGTCAAAGGTAACACCCTAGGCACGCAGAATTTACCTCTTAAAGACGATCGATTGCTCCTCCCATGCGCCATTTCATGGGAGGACCAAACAGTTTCTACTGAGGCCTTCCTCGACTCTGGCTCGGCCGCCAATTTTATTGACTATGATTTTGCTAAAAAATTGGGAATTCCTATTGTCCCATTAAGTCACAAGGTGTTAGTTACTGCGGTGGATGACTCTCCTCTGCAGAGTAAATACCCTCTGTCTCAGACCCCGGAGTTGGGGGTCACTATAGGGGTTTTACATAGAGAGAGTCTGCAGTATTTTGTCTTACGAATGGCAACTTCCACCATTATCCTTGGTTTGCCATGGTTGCGACTCCACGCCCCTCAGATTGATTGGGCCTCTGGTCAGCTAACGAGCTGGTCTACCCGCTGCTATCATCATTGTTTGGCGAAGGTAACCATGGGTAACACCAGAATTCAGGTGGAAGGATTGCCAGAGCACTATAAAGATTTTGCTGATGTTTTTTGTCCTAAATCAGCAGACAGACTACCCCCTCACCGTCCCTTCGATTGTCCGATTGACTTAAGATCTGGTTGTATGCCTCCTAGGGGTCACCTTTATACAGTGGTGTGAAAAACTATTTGCCCCCTTCCTGATTTCTTATTCTTTTGCATGTTTGTCACACTTAAATGTTTCTGCTCATCAAAAACCGTTAACAATTAGTCAAAGATAACATAATTGAAAACAAAATGCAGTTTTAAATTATGGTTTTTATTATTTAGTGAGAAAAATAACTCCAAATCGACATGGCCCTGTGTGAAAAAGTGATTGCCCCCCTTGTTAAAAAATAACTTAACTGTGGTTTATCACACCTGAGTTCAATTTCTGTAGTCACCCTCAGGCCTGATTACTGCCACACCTGTTTCAATCAAGAAATCACTTAAATAGGGGCCCTCTGACACAGAGAAGTAGACCAAAAGCACCTCAAAAGCTAGACATCATGCCAAGATCCAAAGAAATTCAGGAACAAATGAGAACAAAAGTACTGTAATTGAGATCTATCAGTCTGGTAAAGGTTATAAAGCCATTTCTAAAGCTTTGGGACTCCAGCGAACCACAGTGAGAGCCATTATCCACAAATGGCAAAAACATGGAACAGTGATGAACCTTCCCAGGAGTGGCCGGCCGACCAATATTACCCCAAGAGCGCAGAGAAAACTCATCCGAGAGGCCACAAAAGACCCCAGGACAACATCTAAAGAACTGCAGGCCTCACTTGCCTCAATTAAGGTCAGTGTTCACGACTCCACCATAAGAAAGAGACTGGGCAAAAACGGCCTGCATGGCAGATATCCAAGGCGCAAACCACTTTTAAGCAAAAAGAACATTAAGGCTCGTCTCAATTTTGCTAAAAAACATCTCAATGATTGGCAAGACTTTTGGGAAAATACCTTAAGGACCAACGAGACAAAAGTTGAAATTTTTGGAAGGTGCGTGTCCCGTTACATCTGGCGTAGAAGTAACACAGCATTTCAGCAAAAGAACATCATACCAACAGAAAAATATGGTGGTGGTAGTGTGATGGTCTGGGGTTGTTTTGCTGCTTCAGGACTTGGAAGGCTTGCTGTGATAGATGGAACCATGAATTCTACTGTCTACCAAAAAATCCTGATGGAGAATGTCCGGCCATCTGTTCGTCAACTCAAGCTGAAGCGATCTTGGGTGCTGCAGCAGGACAATGACTCAAAACACACCAGCAAATCCACCTCTGAATGGCTGAAGAAAAACAAAATGAAGACTTTGGAGTGGCCTAGTCAAAGTCCTGACCTGAATCCTATTGAGATGTTGTGGCATGACCTTAAAAAGGCGGTTCATGCTAGAAAACCCTCAAATAAAGCTGAATTACAACAATTCTGCAAAGATGAGTGGGCCAAAATTCCACCAGAGCGCTGTAAAAGACTCGTTGCAAGTTATCACAAACGCTTGATTGCAGTTATTGCTGCTAAGGGTGGCCCAACCAGTTATTAGGTTCAGGGGGCAATTTCTTTTTCACACAGCTCCATGTAGGTTTTGAGGTTTTTTTCTCACTAAATAATAAAAACCATCATTTAAAACTGCATTTTGTGTTCAATTATGTTATCTTTGGCTAATAGTTAACGGTTTTTGATGAGCAGATACATTTAAGTGTGACAAACATGCAAAAGAATAAGAAATCAGGAAGGGGGCAAATAGTTTTTCACACCACTGTAACTTGTCCGGGCCAGAGAAGTTGGCTATGCAGGAGTACATCAAAGAAAATTTAGCTAAGGGATTTATTCGCCCCTCCCGGTCACCTGCGGGCGCTGGGTTCTTTTTTGTAAAGAAAAAAGATGGAGGCCTCCGTCCCTGCATTGACTATCGGTCCTTCCAATTCGCCCACATTTCTCATGGCTGTTCCGTGACACCTCCTCTTCCTGATGCTGCGTGGGGGTTGTCATCAAGACATCCTCCGTAGCAGCCATTGGCGCTGTTGGGTCTAGTTCCCCCTGACACCGGGACAGCCCATCAGCGTTTTGGTGTCGGCTGCCTGCTTTGTGTCGGCTAACCTGGCTGATGGGTCTCGGGCAGCCGGCACGGCGGGAAAACCCATTGGAGCCTGCGGCTCGGTTCACCTGGACAGGTCGCTGTCCGCTACCCTCAGGTTTGACCCGACATGGACCGTCCTGGACAAGGCGTTTGCACCACTGCGTTTGGACGTGGCGTCTGCCAGGACTGCTGACAATGGGCAGTGAGTTGGGTAGGTCAACAGCCAGCCCACGCAGGGGTTCCATGCTAAGTGGCTGTGGACCTAAGGGAACCCCACGGGAATCCCTGGACCCTCCCAGCTCCTGACAGACGGCACAGGCTTTGCAGTAGTTTGCTACATCCCTGTTCATCCTGGGCCAATAAAACTGTTTCAGAACACAGGCAAGTGTCTTGCAGACACCTGAGTGCCCTGTCAGAGGACTACCATGTGTGGATTTCAGCACATGTCCCCTGAACGCACTCGGGACCACAAGCCATTTGATATTCGCATGTGATCTACCTGGAGGGGACTGTACAGACTCACTGTACAGTCTCCCACCTTCCCAGTACACCTTGAAAGCGGCCCCGTCTGTGAGGGACTCAGAGGCTTGCTGCCTGAGCACCTCCAGGCTTGGGTCGCTTTGTAGTGCTGCTGTGAGGACGCTGTCAGTTTCAGCCAACTGGCTCATGTCACACAAGGCCAGCGCCTGAAAGGTCTCATCCCTGCGGTCAGAGGAGGGGGAGGAGGCCGGAGCCCCCTCCACCTGTTCTGAGCTCGGGTTCTGAGCAGTACAGCTGCGTGGTACTGCTAGCACAGGTATACCTTCAGAATGGCACAGACTGGCATTACTCAAATCATCATTGCATGCATTAATGACAGTGACAGGCATAGACACATTTTCATTACGGACAGTTTGTACATTGAACACAGGTTCAGTTACATCTTCATTACAGACAGTTCGTGCATCAAACTCAGGTGCCTTTGAAGCAGGCACTATTGAACCTGGTACCCTTGAACTGGGCACATTCAACCCACCTCCCCCTGGTGCTCCCCCAAGTGTATAAAGTACCTGTTGGTGGGTGGAGAGTCCATCTCCTTCCGTGAGCAACAAGGCGGTCGTGGCAGGTTCGTAGTAGGACACAAGCTTGCCCAAATCAGTCCCCAGCAACACAGGGACTGGGAGATCCTTCACAACCCCAACAACCCTTTCTTGGACCCCTACTCCCCAGTCGAGCTTCACTCTCGCGTGGGCTATGTGTAAAAGGGTGCCCTCTACTCCAGTAAGGGCAAGGGATCGGCTGGAGCTGATGCTCTCCTTTGGCACAAGGTGTGAGTGAACTAACGTGATGTCAGCTCCGGTGTCTCGGAATCCGGTGACAACTTTGTCGTTCACTCTAACAGGCTGCTGCTGGTCGGTTCTGTCGCGGATTTCCTTTCCGCGGGCAAACAGAACAAAATCTGATGATCCAGGCTGTGGTTCGCTGGCGGGATGCCTCTGCTGTGGGTGAGGTACAGGTGATACAGGTGCTGCAGGTGCTGGTGGTGTCTGTCTCCGCTCCGGACAGTCGAATTTCATGTGTCCCGTCTTGTGGCAGTAGTGACAGGTGACCCCCTCAGGTGCTGCAGGCCTGGGTGCAGCAGCTGCGCTGGGTGGCCTCTGTGGCTGACGGCTCACAGGGGCAGGAGAGTCTGCCAGAGTATTGGGCTGACCTCCTCTCCAGCTGGATGGTGCAGTTCTGCGTGTGTCAGGCACCCACGTCGTTGCAAAGGTTTCAGCGAGGTCTGCAGCGACAGTTGCTGATGCAGGCTTGCGCTCAAGCACAAACTGTCATACATCTGCAGGGCAAATGTTCAGAAATTGTTCTAGGACTATCAAGTCCTCCAGGACATCATAAGACCCTTTGGTGAGGCCTAGAGTCCACTGGCGGAGTGTGATGAGCAAGCTGCTGACCACATCTCGATAAGAATCAGAAGACTTTTTCTGCCAGGACCTGAACTTTTTGCGATAGGCTTCTGGCGTCAGCTGGTACTTAGTAATGATAGCGTCTTTTATTGCGGCATAATCATTATCTTTTTCCGCAGGTAACTCTGCGAAAGCATCAAACGCTTTGTAGCGCAGCAAAGGTGTCAGATGTCTGGCCCACTGGTCTTGGGACAGACGATACTGACGGCATGCTTTTTCAAAAGATCGCAAAAACAAGTCAATGTCAGTGTCTTTTTCAATATTAGCAAATTTAAATTTTGCACTTACGGGTGATGCTCCTTCAGCAGGGAGGCTGGGTGGAGAACTCCGTCTGGCCTGTTGAACTTTTGCCATGTTTAGCTCATGCTGTCGTTGGAGCTCCCGTTCTCGCTCAGCGGCATTCCTCTCCGCGTGGCGTTCTGCAGATTGGCACGCCTCACGTGCTTCTGCAGCCTGGCGCTCCTCTCACTCCGCCATGTACTGCATGTACTTTTCCAGGTCAGTGTCCATCAGCTTTCGTAATGCCTGCTGCATTAGCGGATCAGTACAAACGGACAGTCCAGTACTGGCCGGTTCCGGGCAAGTACTTTCAGAAACTCTGGGATTGGGGTCCACGCTGACAGTCTCTGGCGTAACTGTTGCAACAGGGCCCGCAAGATGCTCAACCTCTGTACGCTCAGAATCTTCAGTCTCTGGTTCCCCTTGACTTGGGTCAGATGGGCTGGTATCCACTTCAGCGGACACACCCGGTTCCCGCAGTTGCTGGGTATCCCATTGGAACAAGTCCGCTACCAGGTCCTGGTGTTTCTTGCGGCCGACGTCAATGCCTTTCGCTTGGTAAAGAGTTTGCAGGTCCGCCAGGCACATGTTCTTGTAATTCCCGGACATTTCCATGCCAAATAAAATAAAACTTTTGGGGAGGGGTACTGGCTACACAGTCTCTCTGTATATATAAAAAATATATTGCATTCCAGCTACACCAACGAATTAGTTCGTTTCTTGATAGCGCTAGCGCTTAGATACTTTCAGCACAACACAGATCCCACCGCTGCCACCACTGTCACAGGAGCCATAGTGGTCATGTAACGATCGGTGTCAGCACACAGAGAGAATCTGATTATTGATGATCTGCAGAATCATCAACAATACAGATGTATACCTGATTATGGATGATCTGCAGAATCACCAATAATACAAAAATCTATTAACCCTTCGCACTCTCACATGCAAATGTTCAAACAAATGCATTCACAGATTCACTCATCCAGGCACAACTGTTATCCCTACAGCTACCGTGTTTCCCCTAAAGTAAGACATCCCCTGAGAATAAAACCTAGCAGGAATTTCAAGAATGCTTGGAATGTAAGACATCCTCCGAATTTAAGCCCTAGCTAGGCAGCAGCCCACATGACACCAGCAAGTCACGCTCAATACAAAGCCTGGATACAAGAGAGCAGCAGTTTAATGTGAGTTCTACACAGTCCTATATATGTGTCAGGCAATTTGTGTTTTTGTTGGAGCCAGCCCTCCTGATCTGTTGTGTGATAAGCATCAGCAGCACTTCACCTTTTCACCTCTTCCTAGGACACACACACAGCTTATCCTATGCTTGGGGGAGTCTGACAGAGTTCTCTGCCTGCAAGAAATAGACTCTTAATTACATGATCAGCAGAATTATTTTCTTGTAATTGAGAGCCAATATCTGCAAACCACAAGCTCTGCGTATGTTGCACATGGCATACAGTATGTACATTTTGTATAGGAAAACTACCAGTGTTTGCCAAAAAAATAAGACATCCTCTGAAAATAAGCCCTAGCACATCTTTTAGAGCAAAAATTAATATAAGACAGTGTCTTATTTTCGGGGAAACACAGTAAGTTAAAAGCCAGGGTTTTAGTTCACAGAAGAATGCATTCTTATGCTTAGTCACCTATACTGCTCAGAAGTACCCAGATACATTTTTTTCACCAATAATACAGGTATGACTAACCCCTGGACACCTAATAAGGAGTAAGTGTTTGGTGTAACTGTAGGCTATCTCCCGTGAGGCGGGAGATATGGGCAGCTCGGCCAGGAACCTCCTGAGGGGCAGGTGGCCCTGGGCTGTGCAGGGACTATCTCCTAGAGAGAGGAGATAGAGATAATCTGGCAGCCAGTGATTCCTTGGTAAGCTGGAAATCAGACTGTACTGCAGGAAGGACTCTCTGCTGAGCAGGAGGTCCTTGCAGCTCACTGACACTTGGTGGAATAGTGTCATGGATAGTACAGACAGACTGAACACTCAAGGGATGATTGACAGCCAGAAGGGTCGGGCAGGCCAGGTCGGCAACACCCGAGCAAATGGTAATAACAGATATAAATCACAATCCTAGTCTGGGGTGTGAGGTCTCGACACCCTGGAACTGGTCTAGGGAATAACACAGTATCCTATGCTTGGGTGTGAGGTCCTTGGTCACAACACCCTGGAACTGGTCTAAAGTATAACACAGCAATGACACAGTATCCCTAAGCTTGGGTGTGAGGTCCTTGGTCACAACACCCTGGAACTGGTCTAAAGTATAACACAGCAATGACACAGTAATCCTAAGCTTGGGTGTGGATTGCGGAGATGCCGCCGCATGGTCTGGCAGCGGGGCGGCTGTCTCCGCGTTCAGACCGGCGGTTTCCGCACAGCAGCATGCGTCTGGTTTGCCTGGGCCTTCTAGTGCACACAGATGGAGAGCTACGCGTGCGCGCGCCAACAACGGGGTTTGGGAAAGAGATTGACCACTCTGCAACGGAGAGTCATCCACTGCAGTGACCAGAATCTGCCGGTCCAGTGGGAACAAGGGTATCCCCAATTTTTTTATGAAATCGTAATCTATGAAGTTCGCTGCAGAACCGGAGTCTACAAAGGCTTCTGCGGAACTAGCCCGACCCTCCCATGTAATAGAGCAAGGAAGGAGCAGACGATTATTGTTTAGAGATAAAGACCGCTCGCCTATGGTATTGACTAAACCCAGGCGGCAGCATTCTCCTGGCCCTTTAGCACCATATAGAAAGCGTTTTCTTGGCCTTCTGCGACTCTTTTTCACTTGACTCAGCCCTGAATATCCGATTTGCATCGGCTCGTCTGGGGGTGATGAAGGTCGAGAAGAGTCGTATGAGACAGACCTTATAGCATTCCTACCACGAATCTGTTTCTGGTAGCGCAAACGGCGATCTATCTGCATGTCCAAAGAAATTGCCTCGTCTATAGATTTGGGTTCAGGATGTCCTATCATCACGTCATGGATCGCATCCGACAATCCTGCCAAAAAACAGACTAACAAAGCATATGCTCCCCATCTAGCCGAGACAGCCTACTTCCTAAACTCAGCGGCGTAAACCTCTACCGATTTACGACCCTGCCTGAGCATCTTGAGCTTCTTTTCAGCAGTGGAAGAAATATCCGGGTCATCGTATATAATGGCCATGGCCTTAAAAAATTCCTGAACTGATGATAACGCCTCATGCTCTGCATGTAGGCTATATGCCCATGTTTGAGAATCACCCGACAGCAGGGTCTTTATAAAAGTTACCCTTTGGGACTCAGTTCCTGACAAGGTAGGCCTCAACCTCAAAATAAGACAGTACCCGTTTTCTCAAATTCCGAAAGTCAGATCTATGGCCAGAAAACTTTTCAGGTACGGGCATGCGAATGTCCGTGACTGGAGGGGATCGCACTGTATTTATAGTTAATTGAATTTCCTGAATAGCCCCAAATAACTGATTGATCTGAGTCTGTTGGTTCATAATTACCCCGGAAAGATTGTTTACCGCGGTGGTCAGGACTTCAACATGACTATACAGTGCGTCCATAGTGTTTTCGGTCTGCCGTTCTGTAATGATCGGTGTCAGCACACAGAGAGAATCTGATTATTGATGATCTGCAGAATCATCAACAATACAGATGTTTACCTGATTATGGATGATCTGTAGAATCACCAATAATACAGGTATGACTAATCTCTGGACACCTAATAAGGAGTAAGTGTTTGGTGTAACTATAGGCTATCTCAAGGGATGAGTGACAGCCAGAAGGGTCGGGCAGGCCAGGTCGGCAACACCCGAGCAAATGGTAATAACAGATATAAATCACAATCCTAGTCTGGGGTGTGAGGTCTCTACACCCTGGAACTAGTCTAGGGAATAACTGTAAGCAATAGCGGAGCCGCCGTCGCGCAGGGCAGCGTGGCGGCGGCCTCCGCATCCCAGCCGGCGGTTTCTGTTCAGTTCACGTAACCGCCGGCACAGAGCAGGGCGGGCGCCGCCGCGGCAGACGGGATGGCGGCGGGTCCCGCTGCTCGGCCGGAGGAGTTGTGGGCACAGATGGATGCGGACACCGCCGCCGCCACTAGCAACATGGCGGCGGGTCCCGCTATGCGGCTGGCGGACTTTGGGACGCAGGCGCTCATGGACTCGGGGCCTGGCCTCTCGGATACACTGAGGCAGAGGGTCACACGCGCGCGCGCAAGGAGGCAGGACTCTTACCTCCTACGTAGGAGGGTCAGCTGACTCTCCTGTCAGCTGACATCAGGAGGGTTCCTGACTGGTTGGGCTTCTGGGCGGATTAGCTGAGGGACTCTCAGCATATAAGGAGCTGGGCTTCAGTTGCTCCTTGTCTGCTGTCGTGAATACACTTCTGTGTTAGCGCTCAGACCTTGGCTCAGTGCCCTGGTGTTGATACTAAGGATTTCACACCTTAGTTAGGATTGTATTTGATATTGTATCTGTCTTTTGACTCCGGCTATCCTTGACTACTCTCTCTCTCTACGCTATTTGTACCTCTACCTATCTGATTCTTGTTGCTGACCTCTGCCTGATTACCGATTACTCTTCTGCCTTCCGTTCCTGTACTGCTGCCGCCATCTCTGTTGCCAAACCCTTGCCTGTCTGACCTTTCTCCCTTCAGTGGAACGTCTCCCACTGGAGGGTTTTCTCCGAGGCTTGCCTCTCCGAGACGCCTGCCCCGAGCAGACGATTACTGCTAGGGGTCGAGATTCCTCACTCTGCCTGGTTAGAGGATCTCACTCACGGGGTTCCCATTCAGAGGTAACCACACCTCTGAGGAATTGCCGTGAGGTGGATATTTCCACACCTTTGTGATATTACTTTATTTATTGTGTTTCTTTTGCTGGGTGTCCAGAGGTTAGCGATATATCCGTATTATCGGTGATTCTGCAGATCGCCAATAATCGGTTATATATCTGCATTCTTGGCGATACTGCAGATCGCCAATAATCAGATTCTCTCTGTGTGCTGACACCGATCATTACAATAACACAGTATCCTATGCTTGGGTGTGAGGTCCTTGGTCACAACACCCTGGAACTGGTCTACAGTATAACACAGCAATGACACAGTATCCCTAAGCTTGGGTGTGAGGTCCTTGGTCACAACACCCCAGAACTGGTCTAAAGTATAACACAGCAATGACACAGTATCCCTAAGCTTGAGTGTGAGGTCCTTGGTCACAACACCCTGGAACTGGTCTACAGTATAACACAGCAATGACACAGTATCCCTAAGCTTGGGTGTGAGGTCCTTGGTCACAACACCCCAGAACTGGTCTAAAGTATAACACAGCAATGACACAGTATCCCTAAGCTTGAGTGTGAGGTCCTTGGTCACAACACCCCGGAACTGGTCTAAAGTATAACACAGCAATGACACAGTATCCCTAAGCTTGGGTGTGAGGTCCTTGGTCACAACACCCCGGAACTGGTCTAAAGTATAACACAGCAATGACACAGTATCCCTAAGCTTGGGTGTGAGGTCCTTGGTCACAACACCCCGGAACTGATCTAAAGTATAACACAGCAATGACACAGTATCCCTAAGCTTGGGTGTGAGGTCCTTGGTCACAACACCCTGGAACTGGTCTAAAGTATAAAACAACTGTTTTTCATGTGGAGATTATTCTAATAATAGGAGTGTAAGGGGTGATTCTATGATAAAAAGAGACGCTTTTTCCCGGAAGTTTGTCCCGGGTACGTCGCAAACTGAGACACCCAATAGAATGACATTTAAATAACCTGTATGATTCCTCATTAATTCTCTAAGGATGATTGCCAGTTTATTTTTAACAGATGTTACTGTTTGATACTTGTGTTTGTATGTCCTTTTTGTGTCAAGCGGGGTCTATATGTGGTGTATCCAGCTAATATCCCCCTGCACTGGTTTGCTAAATCTCCACTAGATGGTGCTAGTAGCCACCCACATGTATCACGCATGAGCATGCGAAAATTTGTACGTATCGACCGACGTCATACGGTGGGGCATGGAGCGCATATGCGCTCCATGCATACGGAACAGGAAACGCAGTATGAAGCTGTGATTTGGCCGTGACCAGGGACGGCCTTAGGTTTCACAGCGCCCTGAGCGAAACCGGATTTTGTTGCCCCCCCAGTAGCATAGTTGTCCCCATATAGGTAGCATAGTTGCCCCCAGTGTAGGTAGTATAGTTGCCCCATATAGGTAGCATAGCTGCCCTCAGTGTAGCTAGTACAGTTTCCCCCAGTGTAGTAGCATGGTTGCCCCCAGTGTAGGTAGTTTGCCCCGAGCAGTGTAGGTAGTTTGCCCCCAGCATTGTAGGTAGCTTGCCCCCAGCATTGTAGGTAGCTTGCCCCCAGCGTAGGTAGCTTGCCCCAGTATGCCCCCAGTGTAGGTAGCTTGCCCCCAGCGTAGGTAGTTTGCCCCAGTATGCCCCCAGTGTAGGTAGCTTGCCCCAGTATGCCCCCAGTGTAGGTAGCTTGCCCCCGGCGTAGGTAGCTTGCCCCAGTATGCCCCCAGCGTAGGTAGCTTGCCCCCAGCGTAGGTAGCTTGCCCCCAGCGTAGGTAGCTTGCCCCCAGTGTAGGTAGCTTGCCCCCAGCGTAGGTAGCTTGCCCCAGTATGCCCCCAGCATAGGTAGCTTGCCCCAGTATGCCCCCAGCATAGGTAGCTTGCCCCAGTATGTCCCCAGCATAGGTAGCTTGCCCCAGTATGCCCCCAGTGTAGGTAGCTTGCCCCCAGCATAGGTAGCTTGCCCCAGTATGCCCCCAGTGTAGGTAGCTTGCCCCAGTATGCCCCCAGCGTAGGTAGCTTTCCCCCAGCGTAGGTAGCTTGCCCCAGTATGCCCCCAGTGTAGGTAGCTTGCCCCCAGCGTAGGTAGCTTGCCCCAGTATGCCCCCAGTGTAGGTAGCTTGCCCCCAGCGTAGGTAGCTTGCCCCAGTATGCCCCCAGCGTAGGTAGCTTGCACCAGTATGCCCCCAGCGTAGGTAGCTTGCCCCAGCGTGGGTAGCTTGCCCCAGTATGCCCCCAGCATAGGTAGCTTGCCCCAGTATGCCCCCAGTGTAGGTAGCTTGCCCCAGTATGCCCCCAGTGTAGGTAGCTTGCCCCCAGCGTAGGTAGCTTGCCCCAGTATGCCCCCAGCGTAGGTAGCTTGCCCCAGTATGCCCCCAGCGTAGGTAGCTTGCCCCAGTATGCCCCCAGCGTAGGTAGCTTGCCCCAGTGTAGGTAGCTTGCCCCCAGCGTAGGTAGCTTGCCCCAGTATGCCCCCAGCGTAGGTAGCTTGCCCCAGTATGCCCCCAGTGTAGGTAGCTTGCCCCCAGCGTAGGTAGCTTGCCCCAGTATGCCCCCAGCGTAGGTAGCTTGCCCCAGTTTGCCCCCAGTGTAGGTAGCTTGCCCCAGTATGCCCCCAGTGTAGGTAGCTTGCCCCCAGCGTAGGTAGCTTGCCCCAGTATGCCCCCAGCGTAGGTAGCTTGCCCCAGTATGCCCCCAGTGTAGGTAGCTTGCCCCAGTATGCCCCCAGTGTAGGTAGCTTGCCCCCAGCGTAGGTAGTTTGCCCCAGTATGCCCCCAGTGTAGGTAGCTTGCCCCAGTATGCCCCCAGTGTAGGTAGCTTGCCCCCAGCGTAGGTAGCTTGCCCCAGTATGCCCCCAGTGTAGGTAGCTTGCCCCCAGCGTAGGTAGCTTGCCCCAGTATGCCCCCAGCGTAGGTAGCTTGCCCCAGTATGCCCCCAGTGTAGGTAGCTTGCCCCAGTATGCCCCCAGTGTAGGTAGCTTGCCCCCAGCGTAGGTAGCTTGCCCCAGTATGCCCCCAGCGTAGGTAGCTTGCCCCAGTATGCCCCCAGTGTAGGTAGCTTGCCCCAGTATGCCCCCACTGTAGGTAGCTTGCCCCAGCGTAGGTAGCTTGCCCCAGTATGCCCCCAGCGTAGGTAGCTTGCCCCCAGCGTAGGTAGCTTGCCCCAGTATGCCCCCAGTGTAGGTAGCTAGCCCCAGCGTAGGTAGCTTGCCCCAGTATGCCCCCCCCTTTATGTGGCAGAGACCGACTCACCTGACATCCATCTCCAGCGCCGACGTCACTCTTCTCTCCCCGCCTCCGCTCCATCTGTAGTTAGAGCAGGCTACAAGAAAATGCCCGCCGTTTGTCTGCATTTGTGGACATCGGCGGCCATTTTCTTGTAGTCCTGCTCTAAATATACACTGAGAGGACACCGGGAGACAGCGGGGCGGCGAGGGGCGGCAAGAGGCGACAGGGCACATGCGCCCTTGAGAGCACGGCGCCCTGAGCGACCGCACAGGTCGCTCATAGCAAAGGCCGGCCCTGGCCGTGACGGACGCGTCATTTACCACGTGACCTAACGCGATGTCACAGGCAGTGCGACTTGGTGTGACGCTCACCGCCCGTGGGTGTACGGTTCAACCCAGTTGATTGGCCGCCTCCCGCACGGCAGGTGAGTGTTGTTCCACTTTGTATCTATCACCCACATGATTGGTCAGTAAGGACATTGGTGGGATTGGCCACTCAGGTGCAATCTCAGTGAGGGGGTGGGACCCTTGGTATAAGACCCTGCTTGCCACAGTATGGGGTGTTCGGTCTTGAGAAAGCCCTAATTTGGGGGCGAAACGGCTGTCGACTACACCTCTGCACCTCCATGCTGCTGCAGTGATTGGATAAGTACCACTGGTTTTCTTTTCACATGCAAAACCTTTTATGCCATTGCTATGCCACTGTCATTTTTTAAATGAAGATGATTAAAAGTTGTTTTTTATACTGGATGAGCTGCTCCTGGAATTGCTTTTCTCTCTCTGCATTATTGAATGGACTTTTCACAATAATTCCGGATGTGCACCACCTATTGTATGTGGTTTATGGCATATGCATGTAGTGCACTCGCCACAGCCAGTTCGTCTTTTTGTTTTAAAGTATAACACAGCAATGACACAGTATCCCTAAGCTTGGGTGTGAGGTCCTTGGTCATAACACCCTGGAACTGGTCTAAAGTATAACACAGCAATGACACAGTAATCCTAAGCTTGGGTGTGAGGTCCTTGGTCACAACACCCCGGAACTGGTCTAAAGTATAACACAGCATATAACAATAGCGTAATCTGGCTAAGTGTGAATTCCCAGGTCCACCTGGTTCTAACACACTGTGGGATCTGACTATGGTCTGAGTGCTCACACATAAGTATTCGCAACGGCAGACAACCAGCAACTGACAAGCAAGGTCTATATATACTTGCAGTGCTGTGCAGCTCCGCCCAAGTCACTCAGCCAATCCAGAGTCTAGCTGGGATCAGCTGATCGGCCTGATCAGCTGACTCCCCTTCTGCTGGTATAAATGTCCTGTCGCATGGCGCGCGCACGCGTAGCTCTCCATCTGTGTGCACTAGAAGGCCCAGGCAAACCAGACGCATGCTGCTGTGCGGAAACCGCCGGTCTGAACGCGGAGACAGCCACCCCGCTGCCAGACCGCGCGGCGGCATCTCCGCAATCCATTACAGGTCAGACCGCAAATTGCCTTCCAATCGGTTTCAGCACACCAATCATGCAAGCTGTGGTCGCGATCAGTGGGCAGGAACCAACGGAATTTGGGCAGCAGCCAGACCAGAAGGGAGCCTGTGAGGTACGGTAATTCCAACTTTACACACTATTTCAGGGTATCTGCCACCACCACTGGTATGGGCCAGTGGACCCGACTGACTGACTAGTCCTGCAAATAAAAACAGTTAAACACACTTTATTCTGTCTGGCTAGTAACAACAGTAGCGTCTCTTCAGAAGTCTGAGTTCAGTTTCTATGTAGAAGCTTTCCAGAGGCGCCAATAGAATAAAAGTCACTTAAACGAGCTTAAAACCGATGGGGCAGTGGTGGGCCTATCCCATCCATGCGGACAAAGCAAACAAAGGAAGGACTGTGGCATCAACAGTCAAACAACAATTTATTTATACTCCACAGTAAAAATAGGCAACGCGTTTCACGGGCTCAATCCCGCTTCATCAGGCCAATCAAAAAGGAGCATACAGCTTAACAGCATCAAAACCACACTGAGTGCCTCAGTGTTGTTTTGATGCTGTTAAGCTGTATGCTCCTTTTTGATTGGCCTGATGAAGCGGGATTGAGCCCGTGAAACGCGTTGCCTATTTTTACTGTGGAGTATAAATAAATTGTTGTTTGACTGTTGATGCCACAGTCCTTCCTTTGTTTGTTTTGTCCGCATGGATGGGATAGGCCCACCACTGCCCCATCGGTTTTAAGCTCGTTTAAGTGACTTTTATTCTATTGGCGCCTCTGGAAAGCTTCTACATATTGCTAAGTCCACCCTTGGTGGAGGGTTGTACCCATCTTCTTCCCATCTACAGAGAGCGACTTTTAATCCTGAGTGGGGTCAGGTTAATCTCCCCACCTGCCTTCACAGTGGTTGCCTAATGGTAACCCTGGTTTGTGAGTATTAAATTGTTATATTACTCATTATTAATTATCATCTATACAATATCACACTATTGGGCTCTTGGTGTTCCCCCTCCCTTTATCTTGAGTTCAGTTTCTGTGTATGCTGAATAATAGGGTAGCGGAACAGTGAATGACTTTGATAAAGTCTTTATTCACGGGCAATATAAATAATGAATATATACAGACAATTATTAAAATCAACAATTATTGAAACATTAATAGCCAGTATGAAATAAAAAAAGGGAGAAAATACTTAGGGTTTGTGGAAATATGTCCGTTCTGGGAAAATCAGAAAGTTCTTGGTTCAGTAGCAAAGTCCAAATAAACCGGATGCCAGCATGTCCTCAAGCTGGCAAGGATCTAATTCAGGAAGATGTTCAAAGTGGAGGACACTGAGTTTGGCTCCTCTGCCATTCTTATGCCCCTGATCCAGTAGGAGGGAGTGAGGGCGGGGCCACACACCCCTTTAGAAGATGAGATGAGTCCTCCCCTTGTCCTGGGGACCAGAAATCATATCTAACCATATATGGGCTCTATCTCACAGAACCGTACAGGTCAGGGCAGATTTACTAACATTTTCAGGTCTGTCTCGATTTACCCAGCAGTCTGATACCAAACATGAGGGGTGGGACCCCTGTGGTATCATCAGGGCACTTTCGAACTGTCTAACTGGCAGTCTTTACCTCAGAATGTTCTGAAACGTTCTCAGAACCAGCGCCAGACAGGGCCCTACATGCTCTGTTAGTTTGGAGGGTCTGCCAGCCTGGCAATACATAAAATATGACACATATAGCAGTTTATGGAATATGATATACATCTGGGATTTATAGCAGGTCATTCCTAGGTGACTGCTCTTTTGAAGCTTGCAGCAGCAAGCTACGTGTCAAGCTACGTGTCAGCTCCCCTGCTGGGAGGGAAGCCAGAATGTCTGACTTCTTCTCAACTAAATTGGTTCTGCCATCCTGCTTATCAACTACATCTGATGGATGGGCCATCAGCACAGCTTGAAGCCAGGGACACTCTGCAGCAGGCTCTTGCCTTTTGGTGGAAGGAGAGAAAGAAAAAAACCCCAGGAATGTCAGTTCTGATACCTGTAATGGCTGCACAAATTTAGCCAGAAAGCGATCAGAAATTGGACTGCGCGGATCCTTCCAATTCACCCACGTTTCTCACGGCTGTTCCGTGACACATACAATGTAGGGACTTTCAGTAAGCCCACCTTAACCACTTTTGGCGCCAATAGCAGCACTGCACTAGCATACTGGCGGTTCTGGATTGGGCAATGGTCCTGTCACTTATATGCACACAGGATAAGGATTTATTGCAAATGACTATTATTGATTTATATAGCACTATGATCTTCCATGGTGCTATACAGAGAGACCACAAACATTGGTAGATAAAAATACAGACATATAGAAACGCATCCAGTCAAAAATGGAGCACGGTGACGCCCAGTAAAGTGCTTACAACTCTATTTAGCATTTTAAAGTAATAGCACATACAACCTTTAAAGTTCATTTAAAATGCTATTTATTGTTTTAGTCATTATGACTAAGACAATAAATAGCATTTTAAGTGAACTGTAAAGGTAATATGCGTAATGATTTTAAAACACGAAATAGCGTCTCTTTGCACCATAATGTTGTGCTTCATCCGCGCATCGTTAATTATCGGCTATTCATTTATCAGTACAGTATTTACTAAAGTTAATACCTGTTTATTGGCTTGGTCTGCTTCCTGTTTATATCTTTTGTTCATATAACAATGGCAAGTTTGTTTTATTCAGCACTAGCTGACCCGCGGCGTAGCATACGCCGCATAAGGGGGTAGAGGGCAGGAAGGGGGGTATTGGGCACAGCAGCGGGGAGGGGGGTCAGACCCCCCCTCACTTGGGTCCCCCATGTGCACTCCCCCTGCAGCTTAAGCTCAGCAGGACCCCCCCCCCCTCCCTCACCTGGGTCCCCCATGTGCGCTCCCCCTCCAATTTAAGCTCAGCAGGACCCCCCTCCCTCACCTGGGTCCCCCATGTGCGCTCCCCCTCCAGCTTAAGCTTAGCAGGCCCCCCCTCCCTCACCTGGGTCCCCTATGTGCGCTCCCCCTCCAGCTTAAGCTCAGCAGGACCCCCCTCCCTCACCTGGGTCCCCCATGTGCGCTCCCCCTCCAGCTTAAGCTTAGCAGGCCCCCCCTCACCTGGGTCCCCCATGTGCGCTCCCCCTCCAGCTTAAGCTCAGCAGGCCCCCCCTCACCTGGGTCCCCCATGTGCGCTCCCCCTCCAGCTTAAGCTCAGCAGGACCCCCCTCCCTCACCTGGGTTCCCCATGTGCACTCCCCCTCCTGCTTAAGCTCAGCAGGCCCCCCCTCACCTGGGTCCCCCATGTGCGCTCCCCCTCCAGCTTAAGCTCAGCAGGCCCCCCCCCCCCCTCCCTCACCTGGGTCCCCCATGTGCACTCCCCCTCCAGCTTAAGCTCAGCAGGCCCCCCCTCACCTGGGTCCCCCATGTGCGCTCCCCTCCAGCTTAAGCTCAGCAGCACCTCTTCCGCATTCCAGCGTGTGTTCCACTGTCACTTCCTGCAATGCCGCCCACTGTATTGGTGCAATTTGCCTTCTTCAAACAGAAGAGAACCTGCAATAATTGAGCTTTAAGTGAACATTTGTAGTTACTCACAATGCACTGCTACTAAATATGCAAATTATCCCTTTTCACCCTTGGTAAGCCAAGAAGGAATCCAGAACCGCTGGTGTATAGCAAGCATACAGCTTTAAATTTTACACAGTCATATCAACCCCACATGAAAACAGCCTGTTTCAGACTGTTGGTCCTCATCAGTACATACATGGCAGGGATTAATACAGCTGTATGAGATAGGGCTTGGACCAGTACAACAGAGTAACCAAGCAGCTCAGGGTGGCCCAAACCACTCGGAATGTATAGGGGGATAAAAGGAACCAAAAAGACCTCCTACTAAACAAAGCAAAGCTTGGTGTAATTTGCCTTCTCAAAACAGAAGGAAATCTGCAATAATTCAGCGATAAGTGAACATTTGTGGTTACCCACAAGGCACTGCTACTAAATATGCAAATTATCCCTTTCCCCGTAATAAGCATCCAGAACCACTGGTGTATAGTGTTGTCCGGATCATGAACGATTCGGATCTTTGATCCGAATCTATTTTGTGAGTCGAATCATCCGAATCATCAAAATTAGTGATTCGGATCGCAAAGGGGGCGGGGCCAGGAGCGACACTCAGCGGGCAGTGGGTTCCTGGAAGCAGAGCAGAGATGGATCGCTCTGTTGAAGGGGAGGCAGCCTTGCAGGGACAGGTAGATGAGAGAGAGGGGACATCGGTGCCACTGCCAGATATGTGTAGAGCACACATACTGGCTGAAATGTGCTGCTCATTATAGGCTGTCTGTTCTGTAGTTGTGCACAGTGAACACATTGGAAACTTTTGGCACAACTCAGTAACGTTACAGGCAGCATGCTGGGCTAGGACAGGGCAGGCACTGTGATTGCTGTGCAGTATGATCCTCCTGCACTGCTCTATACAGCTGCACTTCACTTCTGGGAATGCTTTGGGGAATGGGAGTTGGGAGTATACAGATGAACATATAGGTGAAGTATATGTAAAGCATAGGATTGCAGCATGTGGGTATTGTGTCCAAACAAACATTTCTGCTCCCTGCTCTCTGTCCATCTTCTCCCCCTCTCCTGCCCTGCTAGTCATTTCACCCCCGAATGCTTCACTTGTAAAATGATCCAAAATTCAGATCAAAGATCCGGATTTTTTCAATAATCCACTTTGAATCATCCAGATCATTGAATAGATCTGAACTTCGCATCTCTACTGGTGTATAGCAAACCTATAGCTTTAAATTTTACACAGCCATATCAAAACCACATGTAGACATAGACAGCCTGTTTCAGACTTTTGTTCCTCATCAGTACATGGCAAGGCTGTATGCGATAGGGCTTGGACCAGTACAACAGAGTAACCAAGCAGCTCAGGGTGACCCAAACCACTTGGAATGTATAGGGGGATAAAAGGGACCAAAAAGACCTTCTACTAAAAAAATCAAAGCTTGGTGTAATTTGCCTTCTTAACCTCCCTGGCGGTTTAATTATTTTGCCAGGGAGGCTGCGGGAGGGTTTTTTTTGAATAAAAAAAAAAATATTTCATGCAGCCAACTGAAAGTTGGCTGCATGAAAGCCCACTAGAGGGCGCTCCGGAAGCGTACTTTCGATCGCCTCCGGCAATCGAAAGTAACAAGATAGGCCGCAATGAGCGGCCTATCTTGTTTCGCTTTCCTCGTCGCCATGGCGACGAGCGGAGTGACGTCATGGACGTCAGAGCCGCCCGATCCAGCCCCTAGCGCCGGCCGGAACTGTTTGTTCCGGCTGCGCTGGGCTCGGGCGGCTGGGGGGACCCTCTTTCGCCGCTGCACGCGGCGGATCGCCGCGGAGCGGCGACGATCGGGCAGCACACGCGGCTGGCAAAGTGCCGGCTGCGTGTGCTGCTTTTTACAGAATTCAAATCGGCCCAGCAGGGCCTGAGCGGCGACCTCCGGCGGCATACCCCGAGCTCAGCTCGGGATTACCGCCAAGGAGGTTAAAACAGAAGCAAATCTGCAATAATTCAGCTATAAGTGAACATTTGTGGTTACCCACAATGCACTGCTACTGAATATGCAAATTATCCCTCTTCACCCTTGGTTTAATATGGCACTACTTCTTCTTCTTGCTTGGACCAGCCCCTTCTTCTTGCTTGGACCGGCCCTGGGGGCGGGGCACTACTTCTTCTTCTTGTTTGAAGGTTGAGGCACTTAGCCTATTATATATATAGATTTGAATTAATGACGCACAGCATACAGTTCCTAATAACTTTAATTACGGTAACCAACTTTATTAGGGACTGTGTGTCATTAATACAAATGCTAAATAAAACGAACTTGCCATTGTTACATGAAGAAAAGATATAGCCAATAAACGGGTATTAACTTTAATAAGTACTGTACTGTAAAAAAATGGAAGATAATTAACAGCAAGCGGATCAAGCCAATGAACAGGTGATAATTCTAGACGTCTCTGTGCGCCATTTTTTACTCTCCGTGTGTGGCGCCATAATGTTATACTTCAGAACGGAGTATAACATTTTACAATGTAACTCTATGGTGCACCGGAAGGTTTCAACGGGGCTATGCGCCATTTTTTCCTGTCCCAATAGAAACGGCAATCAGTACATAAAAAGTGACGCCTGTATAATCAGTAACAAAATGTACAACAACCTACAAGACACAAAAGGGAGAGAAAAAAATATTGAAGACCATCCAGTTCAGACCTTTGTGTGTTTTTATTCTAGAATGAAGATGATGCTGGAATTAGGGACAACGCTTTGCCTTCTGCTCTCGTTTATACAGGTAACTGCAACTCCTCGGAACTTCCTGTGTAGGAAGGATTTGCATGTTCTTCCAGTTTTTCTGTAGGTTTTCTTTGTATACACTGGGGGTAGCAGGGATCAGGACACACTGCAGCTAGTTTACTATCAGAACAGACACAGAGCAACAGTTATACTGTACATCCTATGGGTAGCAGGGATCAGCGCACACTGCAGCTAGTTTACTATCAGTACAGGCACAGAGTAACAGCTTATACTGTACATACGGGAGGCAGCAGAGATCAGATCACACTGCAGCTAGTTTACTATCAGTACAGGCACAGAGTAACAGCTTATACTGTACAACCTGGATGTAGCAGAGATCATCACACACTGCAGTAGTTTACTATCAGTGCATGTACTGTATATACTAACAGATTATACTTTACATACTGGAGGTAGCAGGGATCAGCACACACTGCAGCTAATTTACCATCAGTACAGGCACAGATAAACAGCTTATACTGCACAGTGGTGCTCAAATACCCCTTTTTAAAATTCGAGTTTGGTCGAATTCGAATAGTAAATTATTCGAGGTCAGTCGAATATTCGAGTCGAATAAATTTTACTATTCGATTCGACCTCGGACTTCGACCTCACTATTCGAGTTGGTATTCGAGCTCATTATTCGAGCTGACTATTCGAATTGGCCTTAAATAGCTTCCCAACACTTGTTTTGAGGGTGAATGATGCAAGAAACATATTTTTTTCCAAGTAACAACAGCAAGTGATTATGTGGGGATGTTCCTTTAAAAAAAAAAAAGGTGAAAAGAGAAGTTGTGTCCAGAATTTTGTTCAGTACTGTATATACTTCTTCTTCTTCTTCTTCTTCTTCTTCTTCTTCTTCTTCTTCTTCTTCTTCTTCTTCTTCTTCTTCTTCTTCTTCTTCTTCTTCTTCTTCTTCTTCTTCTTCTTCTTCTTCTTCTTCTTCTTCTTCTTCTTCTTCTTCTTCTTCTTCTTCTTCTTCTCTTATTTCTCTTTTCATTTTTTTTTTTTTAAAGAAATGCAGCTATTTTTGAGCGTAACAACAAATAGCTGGTGGCGCACGCACGTTGGAAGCGCCATTGTATGTGCTCCCTGGCAGTGGAAACACACAGACAGCAGGAGGTAAATTCAGCAGCAGGAGGAGGAGGATGAGTGTGTGGCAGCATGCAGTCAATGAGGCAGGCAGCGTGACATAATAGCCCTGGTACCTAGCGGTGATACCAGGGCTGTAAATAAACACAACAGGAGGTCCCAGACAGCGGTCGTGCAGCCCACATTGTGTCCAATACACAACTGGGACAACACAGTTTTCAACCCGGGCACCTCAGAAAAATTAAACCTTTTTTTTTTTTTATGGTTTTTTGGTTTTTGGTTTTACAACCAATTACACAGATATATAGCTATTGTTTGACGTAATAGCTGGTGGAGTGGCAGCAGAAGGTAAATCTGTGTACCCTGGCGGTGGGAAACACAGACAGACAGCAGCAGCAGCAGGAGGAGGAATGGAGGAGTAATTATGTGAGCAGCTATTGTTTGACGTAATAGCTGGTGGCAGTGTGGCAGCAGAAGGTAATTCTGTGTACCCTGGCAGTGGGAAACACAGACAGACAGCAGCAGCAGGAGGAATGGAGGAGTAGTGTGAGTGTGGCAGCAGGTAGGCAGCGTGACATAATAGCCCTGGTACCTAGCGGTGATACCAGGCCGTAAATAAACACAACAGGAGGTCCCAGACAGCGGTCGTGCAGCCCACATTGTGTCCAATACACAACTGGGACAACACAGTTTTCAACCCGGGCACCTCAGAAAAATTAAACCTTTTTTTGTAATGGTTTTGTAGTTTTGGTTTTACAACCAATTACACAGATATATAGCTATTGTTTGACGTAATAGCTGGTGGCAGAGTGGCAGCAGAAGGTAAATCTGTGTACCCTGGCGGTGGGAAACACAGACAGACAGCAGCAGCAGCAGCAGGAGGAGGTATGGAGGAGCAGTGTGAGTGTGGCAGCAGGTAGGCAGCGTGACATAATAGCCCTGGTACCTAGCGGTGATACCAGGGCTGTAAATAAACACAACAGGAGGTCCCAGACAGCGGTCGTGCAGCCCACATTGTGTCCAATACACAACTGGGACAACACAGTTTTCAACCCGGGCACCTCAGAAAAATTAAACCTTTTTTTTTTTTTATGGTTTTTTGGTTTTTGGTTTTACAACCAATTACACAGATATATAGCTATTGTTTGACGTAATAGCTGGTGGCAGAGTGGCAGCAGAAGGTAAATCTGTGTACCCTGGCGGTGGGAAACACAGACAGACAGCAGCAGCAGCAGGAGGAGGAATGGAGGAGTAATTATGTGAGCAGCTATTGTTTGACGTAATAGCTGGTGGCAGTGTGGCAGCAGAAGGTAATTCTGTGTACCCTGGCAGTGGGAAACACAGACAGACAGCAGCAGCAGGAGGAATGGAGGAGTAGTGTGAGTGTGGCAGCAGGTAGGCAGCGTGACATAATAGCCCTGGTACCTAGCGGTGATACCAGGCCGTAAATAAACACAACAGGAGGTCCCAGACAGCGGTCGTGCAGCCCACATTGTGTCCAATACACAACTGGGACAACACAGTTTTCAACCCGGGCACCTCAGAAAAATTAAACCTTTTTTTGTAATGGTTTTGTAGTTTTGGTTTTACAACCAATTACACAGATATATAGCTATTGTTTGACGTAATAGCTGGTGGCAGAGTGGCAGCAGAAGGTAAATCTGTGTACCCTGGCGGTGGGAAACACAGACAGACAGCAGCAGCAGCAGCAGGAGGAGGTATGGAGGAGCAGTGTGAGTGTGGCAGCAGGTAGGCAGCGTGACATAATAGCCCTGGTACCTAGCGGTGATACCAGGGCTGTAAATAAACACAACAGGAGGTCCCAGACAGCGGTCGTGCAGCCCACATTGTGTCCAATACACAACTGGGACAACACAGTTTTCAACCCGGGCACCTCAGAAAAATTAAACCTTTTTTTTTTTTTATGGTTTTTTGGTTTTTGGTTTTACAACCAATTACACAGATATATAGCTATTGTTTGACGTAATAGCTGGTGGCAGAGTGGCAACAGAAGGTAAATCTGTGTACCCTGGCGGTGGGAAACACAGACAGACAGCAGCAGCAGCAGGAGGAGGAATGGAGGAGTAATTATGTGAGCAGCTATTGTTTGACGTAATAGCTGGTGGCAGTGTGGCAGCAGAAGGTAATTCTGTGTACCCTGGCAGTGGGAAACACAGACAGACAGCAGCAGCAGGAGGAATGGAGGAGTAGTGTGAGTGTGGCAGCAGGTAGGCAGCGTGACATAATAGCCCTGGTACCTAGCGGTGATACCAGGCCGTAAATAAACACAACAGGAGGTCCCAGACAGCGGTCGTGCAGCCCACATTGTGTCCAATACACAACTGGGACAACACAGTTTTCAACCCGGGCACCTCAGAAAAATTAAACCTTTTTTTTTTTATGGTTTTTTGGTTTTTGGTTTTACAACCAATTACACAGATATATAGCTATTGTTTGACGTAATAGCTGGTGGCAGAGTGGCAGCAGAAGGTAAATCTGTGTACCCTGGCGGTGGGAAACACAGACAGACAGCAGCAGCAGCAGCAGGAGGAGGTATGGAGGAGCAGTGTGAGTGTGGCAGCAGGTAGGCAGCATGACATAATAGCCCTGGTACCTAGCGGTGATACCAGGGCTGTAAATAAACACAACAGGAGGTCCCAGACAGCGGTCGTGCAGCCCACATTGTGTCCAATACACAACTGGGACAACACAGTTTTCAACCCGGGCACCTCAGAAAAATTAAACCTTTTTTTTTTTTATGGTTTTTTGGTTTTTGGTTTTACAACCAATATAGCTATTGTTTGACGTAATAGCTGGTGGCAGAGTGGCAGCAGAAGAAGGTAATTCTGTGTACCCTGGCAGTGGTAAACACAGACAGACAGCAGAAGGGCAGTACACAGCAGCCCACTGTAGGTGTAAAATGTGTGGCTGCAGGCGACGTAATAGTCAAAGTGAACCAGGCTGGCTTAGTGAGCAGGAGCCAGGAGGTGGTAAAGGGTGGTAAGGCACATTAACGATGGTTCCGGCAGCCAGTTCATGTCCCCCTCTCGCCGACAACAGGGGCCAGGAACTCGCCTTCCACCCACGCCTGGTTCATCTTCAGAAACGTCAGTCTGTCCACAGACTTGTGAGACAGACGTGAGCGTTTCTCGGTGACCACGCCACCAGCTGCACTGAAGCAGCGCTCGGACAGCACGCTGGAAGGGGGGCAGGACAGCACTTCCAGGGCGTACTGCGCTAGCTCGCTCCAGATCTCCATGCGCATGACCCAATACTCCATGGGATCAACAGGGGCATCGCTGTCAAGCCCGCTGTACGACCCCATGTAGTCAGCCACCATGCGGGTCAGGCGCTGGCTGTGACCGGAGGAGGATGCTGCTGCATGCATCTCCTCTCTAGTCACTGCTGCCGGAGCCTCTACAGTCCTGTAGAGCTCGTGGCTGAGAGACAGCAGGTCTGTGGGGCGCTTGCTGCTGGATGCAGGCACCTGCTGCTGCCTCTGTGCTGGCTGCTGGACAGTGGGGGTGGAAGGCTGGGGGAAGGCTTCCTCCAAGCGCTCAACAAGGGCCTGCTGCAAGCTCCTTATTTGTTGCGCTGGGTCTCCTCCTGCAGGCGGCAGGAACTGGCTCAACTTCCCCTTGAGGCGTGGGTCCAACATCATGCTGATCCAGATGTCCTCCCTCTGCTTCATCTGGATCACCCTGGGGTCCCTGCGCAGGCACGTCAGCATGTGCGCTGCCATTGGGAAGAGGCGGGCCACGTCTGCTGGCACATCGACGGCAGTGCTGCTGTCCTCATCCTCCTCCTCTGCCTCGTCAGCCTCATCCTCTCTCCACCCCCGCACCAACTCAGCTGCACTGTGCTGCTCCCCCTCATCAGCAGCAAGGTCAGGGACCTCCACCAAGTCCTCCTCCTCCTCCCCCTCAGAGGTGGACTGCGCAGCTGGTTGCCGCTCCTGCTGGTCCAAGGCTGCCGCTCCCTGTTCCAGCAAAGCATCGAGGGCCCTGTTCAGCAGAGAAACCAGGGGCACCCACTCGCAGACCATAGCATGGTCCCTGCTCACCATGTTTGTGGCCTGCAGGAAGGGAGCCAGCACAAAGCACACCTGCTGCATGTGCCTCCAGTCATCATCGGGGACGATGGACGGGATGTTGCTGGTCTTGTCCCTTCTCCGAGCGGCGGAAACAGTGGCCAGGGCAAGGTACTGGTTGACAGCGTGCCTCTGTTCAACCAGACGCTCCAACATCGCCAGGGTGGAGTTCCAGCGAGTCGGAACGTCAATGATCAGCCGATGGCGTGGCAGATCCAGCTCCTTTTGCACGTCTTCCAGGCTCGCACAGGCTGCAGCCGAGCGCCGGAAGTGACGCACAACATTCCTTGCCGTTTCCAGCAGTTCGCCCATCCCCTGGTAGGTGCGCAGGAACTTCTGCACCACCAGGTTCAGCACGTGGGCAAGACAGGGGATGTGGGTCAGGCTTCCCCTGTCTATGGCAGCAACCAGATTGGCCCCATTGTCGGACACCACCTCTCCGACTCTGAGGCCTCTGGGGGTCAGCCAAATCCTCTCCTGCTCCTGGAGTTTGGCCAACACGTGGGCTGCCGTCAGCTTGGTCTTGCCAAGGCTGACCAAGTGCAGCAGCGCTTGGCAGTGGCGGGCCTTCACGCTGCTGCTGAGGCGGGGGGTTTGGCCAGGTGTGGCGGAGGATGGCAGAGGATCGGAGGAACCCGCTGCAGTTCCCCTGACCCTGCGGGGTGGCACCACCCACTGTGTTGCTGCTGCTGCTGTGCCCGCTGCTGCTCTCCCATCCTCACCCCCTTCCACCAAGCTGACCCAGTGGACAGTGAAGGACAGGTAGCGGCCTGTCCCGAAGCGGCTGCTCCAGGAGTCCATGGTGACGTGGACCCTTTCACCAACCGCGTGCTCCAGCCCTCGCTCCACATTGGCCATCACAAAGCGGTGCAGTGCAGGAATGGCCTTGCGGGCAAAGTAGTGTCTGCTGGGGAGCTGCCAGTCTGGGGCTGCGCAAGCAAGCAGCGCCCGCATGTCGCTCCCCTCCTGCACGAGCGTGTACGGCAGGAGTTGGGAGCACATGGCCCGTGCCAGCAAGCCGTTCAGCTGCCGCACGCGACGGCTGCTGTGAGGCAGAGCCCTAACCACCCCCTGGAAGGACTCGCTCAAAAGGCTCTGGCGTGGCCTTTTGCTGACACGGGAATCAGCAGACACAGCGGAGGAGGCCACTGAGGACTGGCTGCCAGAACAGGCCTCAGTGTCGGCGGCAGGAGTTGCAGAGGGGGGAGGAGCAGTGCGTTTCCGCACTCCTGCTGGTGCTGCTGGAGGAGCAGGAGGGCGGGTGGCTGCTGTTGCTGCTGCTGCTGCTGAAGGCTGTGCAGTGATGGGTGTGGTGCCACTGCCAGCACCAGATGCCTTCAGCCTCTGGAACTCCTCATGCTGGTGGAAATGTTTAGCCGCAAGGTGGTTGATGAGCGAGCTGGTGCTGAACTTTAAGGGGTCTGCACCTCTGCTCAACTTCCGCTGACAGTGGTTGCAAGTGGCGTACTTGCTGTACACAGTGGGCATGGTGAAAAAGCGCCAGATTGGTGACAGAAACATCCCCCTACGGCATGGAAGCGCTGCTGCCTGTCTCCCTGTGGTGGTTGGGGGGGGGGCTTGGGTGCGGCTGGTGGTGGTACTGGCTGATGCTGCTGCTGCTGCTGCTGAGCCTGAGACACCAGCAGGCTGTGGGACGCTGCCAATGCTTGCAATGATGCGCCTCCTTGCAAGGCCCACAAGCGCATCCTCCTCCTCCTCCGAGCTGCTGAGGACGACATCCCCTGGAGGTGGTGGCACCCAGTCTCTGTCTGTCACCGGGTCATCACCATCATCCTCCCCCTCCTGAAACATGTCCTGCTGGGATGATGACCCCCCAAACTCCTCTCCTGATGCATGGATGGGCTGCTTGACTGTCGCCACAGTCTTGCTGTCCAATCCCTCATCCCCCAAAGTGCCCATCAGCATCTCCTCCTCCAAATCGCCAACAACAGCAGACAATTGACTCATCATGCCTGGGGTCAAAAGAGTGCTGAATGACAGGTCGGCGACTGACGGTGAACTGGCCTCCTCCCCAGACCCTGCTGGGCGGCTGCTGCGAACAGGGGTGGTGGTGGTGGTGGTGGTGGTGGTGAGGGTGGAGGCCTCGGATGCAGAGCTGATGGCGGGCTGCTCATCCTCCGTCATGAGTTGCACCACAGTGTCTGCATCCTTTTCCTCAATGGGACGTTTCCGACCCGGCTGGAGGAAAATGGGAGCAGGTGCTACACGCTGCTGCTGCTGTGTCTCTGCAGCGTGAGTTGCAGATGCTCCTGCTGGGCGGCGCCCAAGGCGTCCACGGCCAGTGGCTATGGGAGGAATGTTAGCCACTGACGCTGCTGCTGCTGCTGCGGAACTGTGCATGGTGGCGCGCCCGCGGCCGCGGCTTGCCACAATGCTGCTCCCTCTCCTCCTGATTCCCTTGCTGCTCTTCCCCTTGCCCAAACCGCGCTGGCTGCCACTTCCAGACATCTTCAATGTTTTGGGCGTATAGACAAAAGTTTTTTAAAAGGGCGGGTTAAAAGTGGGGTACTTTAATGGAGTGGTTTGGTTGGTGAGGTGACTGAGTGAGTGTCCCCTAGTACAGTAAGTAAGTAGTAACAGTCAGGAAGTACAACTAGCAGTTACAATAATCAGTAGTAATCACAAGTAAATTTAGTGTGTGTACACTCAGACAGTGAGTGCACGCAGGCAGGAGCTAGTAGCCTATGAACACAGTGACTGAGTGTCCTAGACTCCTAGTACAGTAAGAGTAAGTAGTAACACCAGTAAGTAGAACTAACTAATTACAATAATCAATCAGCGATCAGAAGGAAATGGAGTGTGGGTGTGTGTACACTCAGACAGTGAGTGCACGCAGGCAGGAGCTAGTAGCCTATGAACACAGTGACTGAGTGTCCTAGACTCCTAGTACAGTAAGAGTAAGTAGTAACACCAGTAAGTAGAACTAACTAATTACAATAATCAATCAGCGATCAGAAGGAAATGGAGTGTGGGTGTGTGTACACTCAGACAGTGAGTGCACGCAGGCAGGAGCTAGTAGCCTATGAACACAGTGACTGAGTGTCCTAGACTCCTAGTACAGTAAGAGTAAGTAGTAACACCAGTAAGTAGAACTTAATTACAATAATCAATCAGCGATCAGAAGGAAATGGAGTGTGGGTGTGTGTACACTCAGACAGTGAGTGCACGCAGGCAGGAGCTAGTAGCCTATGAACACAGTGACTGAGTGTCCTAGACTCCTAGTACAGTAAGAGTAAGTAGTAACACCAGTAAGTAGAACTAACTAATTACAATAATCAATCAGCGATCAGAAGGAAATGGAGTGTGGGTGTGTGTACACTCAGACAGTGAGTGCACGCAGGCAGGAGCTAGTAGCCTATGAACACAGTGACTGAGTGTCCTAGACTCCTAGTACAGTAAGAGTAAGTAGTAACACCAGTAAGTAGAACTAACTAATTACAATAATCAATCAGCGATCAGAAGGAAATGGAGTGTGGGTGTGTGTACACTCAGACAGTGAGTGCACGCAGGCAGGAGCTAGTAGCCTATGAACACAGTGACTGAGTGTCCTAGACTCCTAGTACAGTAAGAGTAAGTAGTAACACCAGTAAGTAGAACTAACTAATTACAATAATCAATCAGCGATCAGAAGGAAATGGAGTGTGGGTGTGTGTACACTCAGACAGTGAGTGCACGCAGGCAGGAGCTAGTAGCCTATGAACACAGTGACTGAGTGTCCTAGACTCCTAGTACAGTAAGAGTAAGTAATAACAGTAAGTAGAACTAACTAATTACAATAATCAATCAGCGATCAGAAGGAAATGGAGTGTGGGTGTGTGTACACTCAGACAGTGAGTGCACGCAGGCAGGAGCTAGTAGCCTATGAACACAGTGACTGAGTGTCCTAGACTCCTAGTACAGTAAGAGTAAGTAATAACAGTAAGTAGAACTAACTAATTACAATAATCAATCAGCGATCAGAAGGAAATGGAGTGTGGGTGTGTGTACACTCAGACAGTGAGTGCACGCAGGCAGGAGCTAGTAGCCTATGAACACAGTGACTGAGTGTCCTAGACTCCTAGTACAGTAAGAGTAAGTAATAACAGTAAGTAGAACTAACTAATTACAATAATCAATCAGCGATCAGAAGGAAATAGAGTGTGGGTGTGTGTACACTCAGACAGTGAGTGCACGCAGGCAGGTGCTAGTAGCCTATGAACACAGTGACTGAGTGTCCTAGACTCCTAGTACAGTAAGAGTAAATAGTAACAGTAAGTAGAACTAACTAATTACAATAATCAATCAGCGATCAGAAGGAAATGGAGTGTGGGTGTGTGTACACTCAGACAGTGAGTGCACGCAGGCAGGTGCTAGTAGCCTATGAACACAGTGACTGAGTGTCCTAGACTCCTAGTACAGTAAGAGTAAGTAGTAACAGTAAGTAGAACTAACTAATTACAATAATCAATCAGCGATCAGAAGGAAATGGAGTGTGGGTGTGTGTACACTCAGACAGTGAGTGCACGCAGGCAGGAGCTAGTAGCCTATGAACACAGTGACTGAGTGTCCTAGACTCCTAGTACAGTAAGAGTAAGTAATAACAGTAAGTAGAACTAACTAATTACAATAATCAATCAGCGATCAGAAGGAAATGGAGTGTGGGTGTGTGTACACTCAGACAGTGAGTGCACGCAGGCAGGTGCTAGTAGCCTATGAACACAGTGACTGAGTGTCCTAGACTCCTAGTACAGTAAGAGTAAGTAGTAACAGTAAGTAGAACTAACTAATTACAATAATCAATCAGCGATCAGAAGGAAATGGAGTGTGGGTGTGTGTACACTCAGACAGTGAGTGCACGCAGGCAGGTGCTAGTAGCCTATGAACACAGTGACTGAGTGTCCTAGACTCCTAGTACAGTAAGAGTAAGTAATAACAGTAAGTAGAACTAACTAATTACAATAATCAATCAGCGATCAGAAGGAAATGGAGTGTGGGTGTGTGTACACTCAGACAGTGAGTGCACGCAGGCAGGTGCTAGTAGCCTATGAACACAGTGACTGAGTGTCCTAGACTCCTAGTACAGTAAGAGTAAGTAGTAACAGTAAGTAGAACTAACTAATTACAATAATCAATCAGCGATCAGAAGGAAATGGAGTGTGGGTGTGTGTACACTCAGACAGTGAGTGCACGCAGGCAGGTGCTAGTAGCCTATGAACACAGTGACTGAGTGTCCTAGACTCCTAGTACAGTAAGAGTAAGTAGTAACAGTAAGTAGAACTAACTAATTACAATAATCAATCAGCGATCAGAAGGAAATGGAGTGTGGGTGTGTGTACACTCAGACAGTGAGTGCACGCAGGCAGGAGCTAGTAGCCTATGAACACAGTGACTGAGTGTCCTAGACTCCTAGTACAGTAAGAGTAAGTAATAACAGTAAGTAGAACTAACTAATTACAATAATCAATCAGCGATCAGAAGGAAATGGAGTGTGGGTGTGTGTACACTCAGACAGTGAGTGCACGCAGGCAGGTGCTAGTAGCCTATGAACACAGTGACTGAGTGTCCTAGACTCCTAGTACAGTAAGAGTAAGTAGTAACAGTAAGTAGAACTAACTAATTACAATAATCAATCAGCGATCAGAAGGAAATGGGGTGTGGGTGTGTGTACACTCAGACAGTGAGTGCACGCAGGCAGGTGCTAGTAGCCTATGAACACAGTGACTGAGTGTCCTAGACTCCTAGTACAGTAAGAGTAAGTAATAACAGTAAGTAGAACTAACTAATTACAATAATCAATTAGCGATCAGAAGGAAATGGAGTGTGGGTGTGTGTACACTCAGACAGTGAGTGCACGCAGGCAGGTGCTAGTAGCCTATGAACACAGTGACTGAGTGTCCTAGACTCCTAGTACAGTAAGAGTAAGTAGTAACAGTAAGTAGAACTAACTAATTACAATAATCAATCAGCGATCAGAAGGAAATGGAGTGTGGGTGTGTGTACACTCAGACAGTGAGTGCACGCAGGCAGGTGCTAGTAGCCTATGAACACAGTGACTGAGTGTCCTAGACTCCTAGTACAGTAAGAGTAAGTAGTAACAGTAAGTAGAACTAACTAATTACAATAATCAATCAGCGATCAGAAGGAAATGGAGTGTGGGTGTGTGTACACTCAGACAGTGAGTGCACGCAGGCAGGTGCTAGTAGCCTATGAACACAGTGACTGAGTGTCCTAGACTCCTAGTACAGTAAGAGTAAGTAGTAACAGTAAGTAGAACTAACTAATTACAATAATCAATCAGCGATCAGAAGGAAATGGAGTGTGGGTGTGTGTACACTCAGACAGTGAGTGCACGCAGGCAGGAGCTAGTAGCCTATGAACACAGTGACTGAGTGTCCTAGACTCCTAGTACAGTAAGAGTAAGTAATAACAGTAAGTAGAACTAACTAATTACAATAATCAATCAGCGATCAGAAGGAAATGGAGTGTGGGTGTGTGTACACTCAGACAGTGAGTGCACGCAGGCAGGTGCTAGTAGCCTATGAACACAGTGACTGAGTGTCCTAGACTCCTAGTACAGTAAGAGTAAGTAGTAACAGTAAGTAGAACTAACTAATTACAATAATCAATCAGCGATCAGAAGGAAATGGAGTGTGGGTGTGTGTACACTCAGACAGTGAGTGCACGCAGGCAGGTGCTAGTAGCCTATGAACACAGTGACTGAGTGTCCTAGACTCCTAGTACAGTAAGAGTAAGTAGTAACAGTAAGTAGAACTAACTAATTACAATAATCAATCAGCGATCAGAAGGAAGTGGAGTGTGGGTGTGTGTACACTCAGACAGTGAGTGCACGCAGGCAGGAGCTAGTAGCCTATGAACACAGTGACTGAGTGTCCTAGACTCCTAGTACAGTAAGAGTGAGTAAGTAATAACAGTAAGTAGAACTAACTAATTACAATAATCAATCAGCGATCAGAAGGAAATGGAGTGTGGGTGTGTGTACACTCAGACAGTGAGTGCACGCACGCAGGAGCTAGTAGCCTATGAACACAGTGACTGAGTGTCCTAGACTCCTAGTACAGTAAGACTAAGTAATAACAGTAAGTAGAACTAACTAATTACAATTATCAATCAGCGATCAGAAGGAAATGGAGTGTGGGTGTGTGTACACTCAGACAGTGAGTGCACGCACGCAGGAGCTAGTAGCCTATGAACACAGTGACTGAGTGTCCTAGACTCCTAGTACAGTAAGAGTAAGTAATAACAGTAAGTAGAACTAACTAATTACAATAATCAATCAGCGATCAGAAGGAAATGGAGTGTGGGTGTGTGTACACTCAGACAGTGAGTGCACGCACGCAGGAGCTAGTAGCCTATGAACACAGTGACTGAGTGTCCTAGACTCCTAGTACAGTAAGAGTAAGTAATAACAGTAAGTAGAACTAACTAATTACAATAATCAATCAGCGATCAGAAGGAAATAGAGTGTGTGTTGTGTGTGTACACTCAGACAGTGAGTGCGCACACGCAGGAGCTAGTAGCCTATATGAACAGTGACAGTGAGTGTCCCTACGGGTACAGTAAGAGTAAGTAGTAAGTAAGTACAACTAACAATAATCAATCAGTAATCAGAAGGAAATAGAGTGTGTGTACACACAGACAGTGAGTGAGTGCACACACGCAGGAGCTAGCTAGTAGCCTATAAACAGTGACAGTCAGTGAGTGTCCTACTCCTAGTACAGTATAACTACAATACTATTAGTAAAGGACAGCAGAAATACTGGTATAGATGAGAGAAATAAACAGAGGACAGCTGCCCACAGAGGCAAGGCCCCCCTGAGTAGTGTTGGGCGAACATCTAGATGTTCGGGTTCGGGCCGAACAGGCCGAACATGGCCGCGATGTTCGGGTGTTCGACCCGAACTCCGAACATAATGGAAGTCAATGGGGACCCGAACTTTTGTGCTTTGTAAAGCCTCCTTATATGCTACATACCCCAAATTTACAGGGTATGTGCACCTTGGGAGTGGGTACAAGAGGAAAAAAAAATTTAGCAAAAAGAGCTTATAGTTTTTGAGAAAATCGATTTTAAAGTTTCAAAGGGAAAACTGTCTTTTAAATGCGGGAAATGTCTGTTTTCTTTGCACAGGTAACATGCTTTTTGTCGGCATGCAGTCATAAATGTAATACATATAAGAGGTTCCAGGAAAAGGGACCGGTAATGCTAACCCAGCAGCAGCACACGTGATGGAACAGGAGGAGGGTGGCGCAGGAGGAGAAGGCCACGCTTTGAGACACAACAACCCAGGCCTTGCATGAGGACAAGAAGCGTGCGGATAGCATGCTTTGTACCACCATGCAGTCATAAATGTAATAAAGATAAGTGGTTCAATAAACAGGGACCACGCGGCAACGCTAACCCAGCAGCAGCACACGTGATGGAACAGGAGGAGGCGCAGGAGGAGAAGGCCACGCTTTGTGAGACACAACAACCCAGGCCTTGCATGAGGACAAAAAGCGTGCGGATAGCATGCTTTGTACCGCCATGTAGTCATAAATGTAATAAAGATAAGAGGTTCAATAAACAGGGACCACGCGGCAACGCTAACCCAGCAGCAGCAGCAGCAGCAGCAGCACACGTGATGGAACAGGAGGAGGCGCAGGAGGAGAAGGCCACGCTTTGTGAGACACAACAACCCAGGCCTTGCATGAGGACAAAAAGCGTGCGGATAGCATGCTTTGTACCGCCATGTAGTCATAAATGTAATAAAGATAAGAGGTTCAATAAACAGTGACCACGCGGCAACGGTAACCCAGCAGCAGCAGCAGCACACGTGATGGAACAGGAGGAGGCGCAGGAGGAGAAGGCCACGCTTTGTGAGACACAACAACCCAGGCCTTGCATGAGGACAAAAAGCGTGCGGATAGCATGCTTTGTACCGCCATGTAGTCATAAATGTAATAAAGATAAGAGGTTCAATAAACAGGGACCACGCGGCAACGGTAACCCAGCAGCAGCAGCAGCAGCAGCAGCACACGTGATGGAACAGGAGGAGGCGCAGGAGGAGAAGGCCACGCTTTGTGAGACACAACAACCCAGGCCTTGCATGAGGACAAAAAGCGTGCGGATAGCATGCTTTGTACCGCCATGTAGTCATAAATGTAATAAAGATAAGAGGTTCAATAAACAGGGACCACGCGGCAACGGTAACCCAGCAGCAGCAGCAGCAGCACACGTGATGGAACAGGAGGAGGCGCAGGAGGAGAAGGCCACGCTTTGTGAGACACAACAACCCAGGCCTTGCATGAGGACAAAAAGCGTGCGGATAGCATGCTTTGTACCGCCATGTAGTCATAAATGTAATAAAGATAAGAGGTTCAATAAACAGGGACCACGCGGCAACGGTAACCCAGCAGCAGCAGCAGCACACGTGATGGAACAGGAGGAGGCGCAGGAGGAGAAGGCCACGCTTTGTGAGACACAACAACCCAGGCCTTGCATGAGGACAAAAAGCGTGCGGATATAGCAGCAATGCTTTTTGCCGCCATGCAGTCATAAATGTAATACAGATGAGAGGTTCAATAAACAGGGACCGGAAACGCTAAACCATCCCAGATGTTCATCGGTCATGTTACTTGGTTGGGGTCCAGGAGTGTTGCGTAGTCGTTTCCAATCCAGGATTGATTCATTTTAATTTGAGTCAGACGGTCTGCATTTTCTGTGGAGAGGCGGATACGCCGATCTGTGATGATGCCTCCGGCAGCACTGAAACAGCGTTCCGACATAACGCTGGCTGCCGGGCAAGCCAGCACCTCTATTGCGTACATTGCCAGTTCGTGCCAGGTGTCTAGCTTCATGCCCGGTTTCAGGTCCAGCGGTGCCAGCCACAAATCCGTCTGTTCCTTTATTCCCCTCCAAATTTCCTCCCCTGTGTGCTGCTTATCCCCAAGGCAGATCAGCTTCAGCAACGCTTGCTGACGCATGCCAACAGCTGTGCTGCACTGCTTCCACGATCCTACTGCTGCTGGTGCTGGGTTAGCATTTCCGGATGAGGTACAGCTTTGAGATGCGTTGGAGGAGAAGGAGTCAGAGAGGTAGGTGCTGCTGTTGTTATCCAGCTGTTTGCGGCGTGGGCAACACCCGCGCCGTAGCAGGTGAGGAATCGCTGCCAGGCTCCACAAGGTTCACCCAGTGCGCGGTAAGGGAGATGTATCGACCCTGGCCGAACGCACTCGTCCAGGTGTCAGTGGTGAGGTGAACCTTGCAGGCAACGGCATTCTTCAAGCTTCGGGTTATTTAGCTGACCACGTGCTCATGCAACTCAGGCACTGCAGAGCGCGCAAAGTGGTAGCGGCTGGGAACCACGTAACGTGGGATGGCCACTGACATCATGCCCTTGAAGCTGTTTGTCTCCACCACTCGATATGGCAGCATTTCGCAGGCCAGAAGCTTGGCTATGCTGGCTGGCTGTTACTGCCACGGCCCGGGGGTCATTTGCTGGCAATTTCCTCTTGTGCTCAAACATCTCAGAAACAGACAACTCAACCGTAGCGCTGCACACCGAAGGGCTGTTGGTTGTTGTGTTTGATGAACACTGGGAGACCTCAAGAGCACTAGTCCGGAAAGTGACAGTGTCAGCATCGTCTGATGTTTGTGAATGTTGTGAACCACGCAATGGCTGGGCTACTGCTGCTGCTGAGGCGGGTCTGGTGGTGAGTCTGGTGAACCCAAGGGAGGCAGTGTTGCTGGTGGTACCCTGTCCTGCCGCGTTTGCCCACAGAGTGGGATGTTTGGATAGAATGTGGCGGCTCATGCTGGTGGTGGAGAGGTTGTTAATACTTTTCCCCCTGCTCAGGCGGGTCTTGCACACCTTGCAAATCGCCATGGTAACATCCTCAGTGCAGTCTTCAAAGAAAGCCCAGACTTTAACTGGCTGAGGACTCGGACCTCGTGCGTGATGTGCTGGTGCTGCTTAACCCACTGCTGGACGCTTGAGAGGTCATCCAAGTAATTATCTGGTCCTGTTCTTTTGGATCTGTGAGGGTTGTTGTCCTGGACAACATGGGCAGTATTGAGTGGGTTTTCTTGGGTGCTCCCCTGTGGCCTGTACGTGAACCGTCAGGGGAAACACCTCTTCCCTTGCCCCTCCCTCTTTCACCGGATTTCTTCCTCATTTCACTTATCCTTAAAGTACACGCTGACTGGCAGCAGTACAGTGGCAGTACAGAAATGCTATACAGTGGTGGGTGAGCGGTGTACCACTATTGTCAGCAGTGACACAGAGCACAATGCTATACAGTGGCGGGTGAGCGGTGTACTACTGTTCCCAGCAGACACAGAGTGGAAGTAAACACAATGCTATATAGTGTGGCTGAGCCGTGTACACAGAGTGGCATTAAACACAATGCTATATAGTCTGCTATATAGTCACCCCGAACAGGGTGATGTTCTGCAGAACCCGAACAGTGGCAAACACTGTTCGCCCAACACTACTGGGAGGGAACGCAGATTTTAGTACCTAAACACACGATACAACATGTTTTCCGGGGTCGGACTCTGAGGCACATACAGATGGTCCCGATCATCATCCTCATCATACAACTCTTCTCCTGAGTCTGACCCACCCACCACCTCTGCCACCCCAACATCCCCAGACACAGACCCCTCATCGTCCTCAACATTAACTTGGGATGCTGGCCTGAGCCAGACCTCCTCCTCCACATCAGGCCCCATCATCTCCTCAATGGCAGCCCTCATTAATCGCTCTGGCGACGGACTGATGGACACAACGTTCTCCTCCGGGGAGGGCTGCTGCTGACCACTGGCTGCTGGGGTGGATGTTATAGCTTGCGTGGGGCGTTGGCTGTTGCTGTTGTTGGGAGTGCTGCTCACAGCGGAGGTCTCTGGGGAACTCATGTTGAGCTCATATAGTGGTTGACGGTGAGTGGAGTATTACTGATCCCAGCAATATACACACTGACTGGCAGAGTACGCAATGCTATATAGTGTGGCTGAGCGGTGTACACAGAGTGGCAGTAAACACAATGCTATATAGTCTGGCTGAGCGAGCGGTGTACTACTGTTCCCAGCAGAATCAGAGTGGCAGTAAACAATGGTATATAGTCTGGCTGAGCGGTGTACATAGAGTGTCAGTAAACAATGGTATATAGTCTGGCTGAGCGAGCGGTGTACTACTGTTCCCAGCAGAATCAGAGTGGCAGTAAACAATGGTATATAGTCTGGCTGAGCGGTGTACATAGAGTGTCAGTAAACAATGGTATATAGTCTGGCTGAGCGAGCGGTGTACTACTGTTCCCAGCAGAATCAGAGTGGCAGTAAACAATGGTATATAGTCTGGCTGAGCGGTGTACACAGAGTGTCAGTAAACAATGGTATATAGTCTGGCTGAGCGGTGTACACACAATGCTATATAGTCTGCTATATAGTGTCAGTAAACAATGGTATATAGTCTGGCTGAGCGGTGTACACAGAGTGTCAGTAAACAATGGTATATAGTCTGGCTGAGCGAGCGGTGTACTACTGTTCCCAGCAGAATCAGAGTGGCAGTAAACAATGGTATATAGTCTGGCTGAGCGGTGTACACAGAGTGTCAGTAAACAATGGTATATAGTCTGGCTGAGCGGTGTACACACAATGCTATATAGTCTGCTATATAGTGTCAGTAAACAATGGTATATAGTCTGGCTGAGCGAGCGGTGTACTACTGTTCCCAGCAGAATCAGAGTGGCAGTAAACAATGGTATATAGTCTGGCTGAGCGGTGTACACAGAGTGTCAGTAAACAATGGTATATAGTGTGGCTGAGTGGTGTACACAGAGTGTCAGTAAACAATGGTATATAGTCTGGCTGAGCGGTGTACACAGAGTGTCAGTAAACAATGGTATATAGTCTGGCTGAGCGAGCGGTGTACTACTGTTCCCAGCAGAATCAGAGTGGCAGTAAACAATGGTATATAGTCTGGCTGAGCGGTGTACACAGAGTGTCAGTAAACAATGGTATATAGTGTGGCTGAGTGGTGTACACAGAGTGTCAGTAAACAATGGTATATAGTCTGGCTGAGCGGTGTACACAGAGTGGCAGTAAACACAATGCTATATACTCTGGCTGAGCGAGCGGTGTACTACTGTTCCCAGCAGACACAGAACAGTAAACAGAATGCTATATAGTGTGGCTGAGCGAGCGGTGTACCACTATTCCCAGCAGACACAGAACAGTGAACAGAATGCTATATAGTGTGGCTGAGCGAGCGGTGTACCACTATTCCCAGCAGACACAGAACAGTAAACAGAATGCTATATAGTGTGGCTGAGCGAGCGGTGTACCACTATTCCAAGCAGACACAGAACAGTGAACAGAATGCTATATAGTGTGGCTGAGCGAGCGGTGTACCACTATTCCCAGCAGACACAGAGTGGCAGTAAACAGAATGCTATATAGTGTGGCTGAGCGAGGTACACAGAGTGGCAGTAAACAGAATGCTATATAGTGTGGCTGAGCGAGCGGTGTACCACTATTCCCAGCAGACACAGAACAGTGAACAGAATGCTATATAGTGTGGCTGAGCGAGCGGTGTACCACTATTCCCAGCAGACACAGAACAGTGAACAGAATGCTATATAGTGTGGATGAGCGAGCGGTGTACCACTATTCCCAGCAGACACAGAACAGTAAACAGAATGCTATATAGTGTGGCTGAGCGAGCGGTGTACCACTATTCCCAGCAGACACAGAACAGTGAACAGAATGCTATATAGTGTGGCTGAGCGAGCGGTGTACCACTATTCCCAGCAGACACAGAACAGTGAACAGAATGCTATATAGTGTGGCTGAGCGAGCGGTGTACTACTGTTCCCAGCAGACACAGAACAGTACACAGAATGCTATATAGTGTGGCTGAACGAGCGGTGTACTACTGTTCCCAGCAGACACAGAACAGTACACAGAATGCTATATAGTGTGGCTGAACGAGCGGTGTACCACTATTCCAAGCAGACACAGAACAGTGAACAGAATGCTATATAGTGTGGCTGAGCGAGCGGTGTACCACTATTCCCAGCAGACACAGAGTGGCAGTAAACAGAATGCTATATAGTGTGGCTGAGCGAGGTACACAGAGTGGCAGTAAACAGAATGCTATATAGTGTGGCTGTGCAAGCGGTGTACTACTATTCCCAGCAGACACAGAGTGGCAGTAAACAGAATGCTATATAGTGTGGCTGAGCGAGGTACACAGAGTGGCAGTAAACAGAATGCTGAGCGAGCGGTGTACTACTATTCCCAGCAGCGACACACAATGACTGGGGGGGACCCTGGCTAGCGTGGCTGGAGCGCGAACTACCCTGCCTGCCTACCCAAAGCTAAACCCACAGACAAATGGCGGAGATATGACGTGGTTCGGGTATTTATTTACCCGAACCACGTGACAGTTCGGCCAATCAGAGCGCGTTCGGGTCCGAACCACGTGACCCGTTCGGCCAATCACAGCGCTAGCCGAACGTTCGGGGAACGTTCGGCCATGCGCTCTTAGTTCGGCCATATGGCCGAACGGTTTGGCCGAGCACCGTCAGGTGTTCGGCCGAACTCGAACATCACCCGAACAGGGTGATGTTCTGCAGAACCCGAACAGTGGCGAACACTGTTCGCCCAACACTACCCCTGAGGCCTAAACCTGTAAGCTTGCAGCAGCTGCCTGCAGTTCTCTAATGTAACACACAAGCTACTAACTAAAATACAATGTCTATCTAACTAACAACAATATAGGTGTATATGGCAGGTGTAGGTGAGCAAAAACGCTAGGTAAATGACCACAATAGAGCACTTGCTAAGCCAAAGCACAAAGGAGCAACTCTCTCTCTGTACAAGTCTCAGGCAAGCATGGAAAAACCTAAAATGGCGGCCGCTATTTATAGGGTAGGGGCTGGCCAGGGTCCCCCTCTGTGATTGGCTGCCGTCAGAGGGCCTGGGAGCCCTCTGATTGGCTCTAAGGACATCAATCTGGGCTATGACGCTATTCGAGCTCGGTACCGAGCTCGAATAGCGCCGGGTTGCTCGAATAGCTCGAATAGTGAATGGGCTATTCGAGTGTACTCGGATAGCCCATTCGAATAGCTCCAGCTATTCGGAGCTCGAATACCGAGCTCGAATAGCTGAAAAAGAGCTCGAATATTCGAGCTACTCGAATATTCGAGCTCTGCTGAGCACCACTCTGCACATACTAAAGATAGTAGAGATCAGCACACACTGCAGCTAGTTTACTATCAGTACTGGCACAGAGTAAAAGCTTATACTGTACATACTGGAGGTGGCAGAGAACAGCACACACTGCAGCTAGTTTACTATCAGTACAGGCACAGAGTAAAAGCTTATACTGTACATACTGGAGGTAGCAGAGAACAGCACACACTGCAGCTAATTTACTATCAGTAAAGCCACAGAGTAACAGCTTATACTGTACCTACAGGAGGCAGCAGAGATAAGCACCCACTGCAGCTAGTTTGCTATCAGCACAGGCACAGAGTAACAGCTTATACTGCACATACTAGAGATAGCAGATATCAGCACAAACTGCAGCGAGTTTACTATCAGTACAGGCACAGAGTAACAGCTTATACTGCACATACTAGAGATTGCAGAGATGAGCACAAACTGCAGCTAGTTTACTATCAGTACAGGCACAGAGTAACAGCTTATACTGTACATACTGGAGGCAGCAGAGATCAGCACACACTGCAGCTAGTTTACTATCAGTACAGGCACAGAGTAACAGCTTATACTGTACATACTGGAGGCAGCAGAGACCAGAAAACGCTGCAGCTAGTTCACTATCAGTACAGGCACAGAGTAACAGCTTATACTGTACATACTGGAGGCAGCAGAGATCAGCACACACTGCAGCTAGTTTACTATGAGTACAGGCATAGAGTAACAGCTTATACTGTACATACTGGAGGTAGCAGAGATCAGCACACACTGCAGCTAGTTTACTATCAGTACAGGCACAGAGTAACAGCTTATACTGTACATACTGGAGGCAGCAGAGATCAGAAAACGCTGCAGCTAGTTTACTATCAGTACAGGCACAAAGTAACAGCTTAGACTGTACATACTGGAGGCAGCAGAGATCACCACACACTGCAGCTAGTTTACTATCAGTACAGGCATAGAGTAACAGCTTATACTGTAGATACTGGAGGTAGCAGAGATCAACACACACTGCAGCTAGTTTACTATCAGTACAGGCACAGAGTAACAGCTTATACTGTACATACTGGAGACAGCAGAGATCAGAAAACGCTGCAGCTAGTTTACTAACAGTACAGGCACAGAGTAACAGCTTATACTGTAAATACTGGAGGCAGCAGAGATCAGCACACACTGCAGCTAGTTTACTATCAGTACAGACACAGAGTAACAGCTTATACTGTATTCCTGGAGGTAGCAGAGATTAGCGCACACTGCAGCCAGTTTACTATCAGTACAGGCACAGAGTAACAGCTTATACTGCACATTCTGGAGGCAGCAGAAATCACCACACACTGCAGCTAGTTTACTATCAGTACAGGCATAGAGTGACAGCGTACATTGTACATACTGGAGGCAGAAGAGATCACCACACACTGCAGCTAGTTTACTATCAGTACAGGCACAGAGAAACAGCTTATACTGTACATACTGGAGGTAGCAGAGATCAGCACACACTGCAGCTAGTTTACTATCAGTACAGGCACAGAGTAACAGCTTATACAGTACATACTGAGGGTAGCAGAGATCAGCACACACTGCAGCTAGTTTACTATCAGTACAGGCACAGAGTAACAGCTTATACTGTACATACTGAGGGTAGTAGGCATCAGCACACACTGCAGCTAGTTTACTATCAGTACAGGCACAGAGTAACAGCTTATACCAGTGGTTACCAAACTTTTTTGGGTGAGGGCACCCTTGATGGTTTTGACATTTTTTCAAGGCACCCCTCGGCAAAAACCACTACAGAAATGCTGTTATGACCCTTAGCAGGGGACGACTCACTCCAAGTAGCTAGTGATGCTTAGGCACTGCGATTCCTCCTCTCATGTTCAACTTCAACCATGGTTGTGGGGACTAAAGGTTAACTAGGTAATGCAGCCACATTGTATAGCAATGTGCGGTTGCATTACCTGATGGTATTGTATAAAGGATGGGGATGCATGCCGAGGCACCCCTGAAAGGTGTCCGAGGCACACCAGGGTGCCGCGGCACCCAGTTTGAGAACCCCTGGCTTATACTGTACATACGGGAGGTAGCAGAGATCAGAAAACGCTGCAGCTAGTTTACTATCAGTACAGGCATAGAGTAACAGCTTATACTGTACATACTGGAGGTAGCAGAGATCAGAAAACGCTGCAGCTAGCTTACTATCAGTACAGGCACAGAGTAACAGCTTATACTGTACATACTGGAGGTAGCAGAGATCAGCACACCCTGCAGCTTGTTTACTATCAGTACAGGCATAGAGTAACAGCTTATACTGTACACACTGGAGGCAGCAGAGATCAGCACACACTGCAGCTAATTTACTATCAGTACGGGCATAGAGTAACAGCTTATAATGTACATACTGGAGGTAGCAAAGATCAGAAAACGCTGCAGCTAGTTTACTATCAGTACGGGCATAGAGTAACAGCTTATACTGTACATACTGGAGGTAGCAAAGATCAGAAAACGCTGCAGCTAGTTTACTATCAGTACAGGCATAGAGTAACAGCTTGTACTGTACATACTGGAGGCAGCAGAGATCAGCACACACTGCAGCTAGTTTACTATCAGTACAGGCATAGAGTAACAGCTTATACTGTACATACTGAGGGTAGCAGGCATCAGCACACACTGCAGCTAGTTTACTATCAGTACAGGCATAGAGTAACAGCTTAGACTGTACATACTGGAGTCAGCAGAAATCACCACACACTGCAGCTTGTTTACTATCAGTACAGGCATAGAGTAACAGCTTATACTGCACATACTGGAGGCAGCAGAAATCACCACACACTGCAGCTAGTTTACTCTCAGTACAGGCAAAAAAGTGACAGTGTATACTGTACATACTAGAGGCAGAAGAGATCACCACACACTGCAGCCAGTTTACTATCAGTACAGGCACAGAGTAACAGCTTATACTGAACATACTGGAGGTAGCAGAGATCAGCACATGCTGCAGCTAGTTTACTATCAGTACAGGCATAGAGTAACAGCTTAGACTGTACATACTGGAGGCAGCAGAGATCAGCACACACTGCAGCTAGTTTACTATCAGTACAGGCACAGAGTAACAGCTTATACTGTACATACTGGAGGTAGCAGAGATCACCACACACTGCAGCTAGTTTACTATCAGTACAGGCATAGAGTAACAGCTTATACTGTAGATACTGGAGATAGCAGAGATCAACACACACTGCAGCTAGTTTACTATCAGTACAGGCACAGAGTAACAGCTTATACTGTAGATACTGGGGATAGCAGAGATCAACACACACTGCAGCTAGTTTACTATCAGTACAGGCACAGAGTAACAGCTTATACTGTACATACTGGAGGCAACAGCGATCAGCACACACTGCAGCTAGTTTACTATCAGTACAGGCACAGAGTAACAGCTTATACTGTACATACTGGAAGTAGCAGACATCAGCACACACTGCAGCTAGTTTACTATCAGTACAGGCACAGAGTAACAGCTTATACTGTACATACTGGAGGTAGCAGAGATCAGCACACACTGCAGCTAGTTTACTATCAGTACAGACACAGAGTAACAGCTTATACTGTACATACTGGAGACAGCAGAGTTCAGAAAACGCTGCAGCTAGTTTACTATCAGTACAGGCACAGAGTAACAGCTTATACTGTACATACTGGAGACAGCAGAGATCAGAAAACGCTGCAGCTAGTTTACTATCAGTACAGACACAGAGTAAAAGCTTATACTGTACATACTGAAGCAGGGATGTAACTAGACTTAATAGGACTCCCTTGCAAAAATGAGCATGGGGCCCCCTTTGTCCCTGAACCCACAGGATTGGGTGCCGGCGAATGGCAGCATGGAGTGTTCTGATGTGAAGCAAACTCTGGAAGCAGGAAAAAATTACGCACGCTGCTGCACACGGTTTTTGTGAGTGAATGGGGAGATTTATTTGCTAATTGACTGCACTTGTGGTTGGGAAAAGGAAGGTGAAGGGGCCCTGGGCCCCCCTGCAATGGCTGGAGCTGCAGGGGTGATTGCTACGCCCATGTACTGGAGGTAGCAGAGATCAGCACACACTGCAGCTAGTTTACCATGAGTACAGACACAGAGTAACAGCTAATACTGTATTCCTGGAGGTAGCAGAGATCAGCACACACTGCAGCTGGTTTACTATCAGTACAAGCACAGAGTAACAGCTTATACTGTACATACTGGAGGTAGCAGAGATCAGCACACACTGCAGCTAGTTTACTATCAGTACAGGCATAGAGTAACAGTTTATTCTGTACATTCTGGAGGTAACAGAAATCAGCACAAACTTCAGCTAGTTTACTATCAGTACAGGCACAGAGTAACAGCTTACACTGTACATACTGGAGGTAGTAGAGATCAGCACACGCTGCAGTTAATTTACTATCAGTACGGGCACAGAGTAACAGCTTATACTAAACATACTGGAGGTAGCATAGATCAGCACACACTGCAGCTAGTTTACTATCACTACAAGTATAGAGTAACAGCTTATACTGGAGGAAGCAGGGATCAGCACACACTGCAGCTAGTTTACTATCACTACAGTCACAGAGCACAGCTTACACTGTACATACTGGAGGTAGTAGAGATCAGCACACACTGCAGCTAGTTTACTATCACTACAGTCACAGAGCACAGCTTACACTGTACATACTGGAGGTAGTAGAGATCAGCACACACTGCAGCTAGTTTACTATCACTACAGTCACAGAGCACAGCTTACACTGTACATACTGGAGGTAGTAGAGATCAGCACACGCTGCAGCTAATTTACGATCAGTACGGGCACAGAGTAACAGCTTATACTAAACATACTGGAGGTAGCATAGATCAGCACACACTGCAGCTAGTTTACTATCAGTACAGGCACAGATTAACAGCTTATACTATACATACTGGAGAAATAGGGGGAGGGGGGCTGGGCACACTGCCACATAATGTGCCACGTAATGAATTTTTTGGGGAAACGCTGCCTTATTATGTGCATATTTGGAAAAGCGCTGCCATATTGTGTGTATTTTGTGGGAAATGCTGCCAATCTATATATAAAATCGTATGTATGTATGTATGTATGTATGTGTGTGTGTGCCGCGATCACTCGAAAACGGCTTGACCGATTTGAACGAAACTTGGTATACAGATCCCTTACTAACTGAGATGATATGTTCTGGGGGTGTCGGGTCCTCCCTGCACACGTGGGCAGAGCTATGAACAGCAAATCAGATTTCCTCAATTCATGTCAATGGAAAAAATGGAAAAGGCTGCCATTCTCACAGTAATCAAGCCAGAGTCCCGACACTGGGCACAGTTGGTCACTTGGTGACTGAGGTTACAAATCCAGGAAAAAAGGGCGGAGCATAAAACAGCCAATCAAATTTCAGCCAGTCATTTTCAATGGGAAATGTAAACTGCAGCCATTTTTATAATATATGACTGAACAGAGGTGCCAAGAGAATAAAAACAGTATTTAAAATGTTAAAAATTGCTTAGGAGGCAGTGGTGGACTTACCTCCCTCAAGTAAACAATACCCTGGAGTGTACCAATAAATTTACGTTTTTTGTTGAAAAAGTCCACCACTGCCTCCTAAGCAATTTTTAACATTTTGAATACTGTTTTTATTCTCTTGGCGCCTCTGTTCAGTCATATATTATATTATATATCCACCCTTGGTGGAGGGGGATACCCCTTTGTTCTTCTTCACGTCTACAGAGAGCGACTTCTTAGTCCTAAATGAGGACAGGCCAATCTCCTCACTTGCTTATACAGTGGTTGCCTGGAGGTAACACTGGTTTGTGAGTATATACATTACTCTTTATTATACCAATTTTGCCTTGACTTACTACACTATATTGGGCTCTCGGTTCTCCCCTCTCTTATATATTTGCAGCCATTTTTAGACTGTTAATCGCAGGGTTCTCAAACTTGCCACACTTGGTCACTGGGTGACTGAGATTAAGATTCAGGAAAGTGGGTGGAGCCTACTGTCAGGAATATAGCAGCTAGTTATGATGCTTATGATGTTGGAATAATACAGGAGTATATTTCCATTTTTCTATCTGCTGTATATTATGTATGTCAGCCAGTCTGGCTTTGAAGGTATTGGCAACTAGCTTCCTGGAGTTCTGTATTAACTCTATCATTGTCTGCTTCTAATTAGGAAACCCTTAATCAGACAATTGTATTGTGCTTGGGAGCAATTGTCACCTGGACTGGCTGCAGTACGCTTTGACGCAGCTCACACCAGCCTGAGCCAGGCATTTGCATATGACATCCTGCTGCAATGTTGAAAGCCTTGCTCAAGTTGTCACCTGGGGATGGGAAATCTCTGTAAAGATCAAAAGTGTACAGGAAAAACCTGGGAAGTTCGCATATCACAGAAGGGGGATGACAAACTGAACAATCAGGGGGCTCGGCAGACGGTGATGTCACACTTTGGGGAAATTGCATTAGATTGTGGGACGGAACCTCTATTGCCCGAGGCCCCAAATCGGGCTATAAAACAGCAGCTAGGAGAGTCACAACTCGTAGCTCTTTGGAGATAGCAAACGGTAGGACTGCCCGACTACTGGTCGAAAGCGGCATTCTCCCGCAAATGACGTTCAACCAACGCTGATAACGTTTATTTTCCCCGTTTATTCTGGTAAGCAAATAGCTTTGTGTGTATCTTTGTACTTTTATCCTTGTAACTTTTACTTTGTAACTTTTTTACTGTTTTTGTAAATCTTTTGTATATATTATTTTCTGCATTGTTCCTGTAACGATTGCGGAATAATCTCCGTGATCAGCGCACAAGGCGTGCGCTGACACGGCGGAAATCCTCCACAAGCGTATGAAGGGGGGAACCCAGCTTTGGTGCAAGCACCAGTAGAGGGCAATTCCCACCGGCAGATGGCGCTGTGGAGTGCAGACGAGTACAACCGCTGCACGGCCACAGATGCCAGATGGGGATTGTTCGGATCAAGACAATGCGGGGCTGAACAGCCCTTAAAGAGAAAGAGCACAGGTACAGTATGAATGTGTGTTCACCAAACTAGTCGCGACCCAGCGACGGTGAACACACATCAGCAGAAACAAAGTAGGAACGCAATCGCGAGAGAGGCGATTGCCAGAGGGGACACAAGGCTTAACCTCCTTGGCGGTAACCCCGTGTGTGACACGGGGTAAGCCGCCGGAGGGTGCCGCTCAGGCCCTGCTGGGCCGATTTACTTAATTTTTTTTTTGCTGGACGCAGCTAGCACTTTGCTAGCTGCGCCAGCACCCCGATCGCCGCCGCCGCGCGCCCGATCACCGCTATCCGGTGCGGCGCGCGGCCCCCCCCCCCCCAGACCCCGAGCGCTGCCTGGCCAATCAGTGCCAGGCAGCGCCGAGGGGTGGATCGGGTCTCCCAATGACGTCCTGACGTCGCTGACGTCGGTGACGTCATCCCGCCCGTCGCCATGGCGACGGGGGAAGCCCTCCAGGAAATCCCGTTCTTTGAATGGGATTTCCTGATCGCCTATCGCCGGAGGCGATCGGCGGGGCTGGGGGGATGCCGCTGAGCAGCGGCTATCATGTAGCGAGCCCTCGGCTCGCTACATGATAAAAAAAAAAAAAAAATTAAAAAAAAACTGTTGCGCTTCCCCCTGGCGGTATTTTTCATACCGCCAAGGGGGTTAAGCAAGACAGGGCATGAGAGTAGCAAAGGCACAGCAAATCATACAATGAGAAGATAACGAAAATAACAAACGCTAACTAAACGCAAACACCGCACTCATTCGCAACAGCGAACGCGTTTACAGCGCGGTCTCCGCGTGATAAGCACAACAGAGACAAGCACGCCACCCTAACTAACCACCGACAGACAAACACGAAACAGAGAACACGAGCGCTTGCTTAACGGTTACCTCACCGAGCCTACAGCAAGCGTTCGTATCAGACAAGACAGACAAACGGAAAACAGGAATAAGCTAGGAAGGATCCACAGCCGCTACAACTAGGGGCTAGTGCGATCCAAGCAAGACAGGCAGATGAGATAGCTGGTAGCAGCCGCTGCTCCAGCTAAACTCCAAGAAAACAGAACAGAAGGATCCACAGCACTAGCGCAAGGCTAGTGCGATCCAGGCAAGACAGATCAGAAGGATCCACAGCACTACCGCTAGAGGCTAGTGCGATCCAGGAAAACAGAACAGAAGGATCCACAGCACTAGCGCAAGGCTAGTGCGATCCAGGCAAGATAGATCAGAAGGATCCACAGCACTACCGCTAGAGGCTAGTGCGATCCAGGAAAACAGAACAGAAGGATCCACAGTGCTAGCGCAAGACTAGTGCGATCCAAGCAAGACAGATCAGAAGGGGCTACCGGTAGCAACCGCTGCCCCGGTTAGCACCCAAACAAACAGAACGATTTCCTGTCGACCACCACTGGGACAGGACAATCGCAACAGAAAAACAAACAGATATGCAATCCTAACTGCACTAGGGAAACTACCTAGTGCAGTCCCAAGAATTACTCTAAGATAACTTTAACAAGAAGTAGCTTGGCTGACACTCTAGGAGTGTTTACTACAAACCCTGAAGGAATGACCAGCAAAGGATTGTGGGTAATCCCAACCTTTATACTGCCAGCAGCTAGATGATTTGCATAACCAATGTATGCAAATCCCTCAGCAACAGAGCAGGTCTGGAACTTGCAAGACAAAGCCAGGTCTCTTATCCAGAGACCTGCATCCCTCAGACACAAGAAATGGTCAAACAGCTGTCTGCCTGTGCAGCCAGCCGAGCGGATCCTTACAGTTCCACTTTTTTTTCCTGGAATATTAAATCATTAGTTAATAAGTTTGACTTCTGCTGTACTAAACTAACACTCATAGCCTAGAAGAGACTGAAGTGTAACGGTGTATAAGTCCATGCCTGATTGTATGATTCAGCAACCCTACCGTATAAGATTGTAATTGCATTGTGTGTATGGGGCACTTTTACGCTCGACAGCAGAGTGGCTAACAGTATCGTTAAGAACGACTGTTAGTGGTTTTGCTGCACGACCGTGTAACTTGCATTACAACAAGTCAGTGCCTGGTTGTGCCGTGTTACTGTACAACTGTACTGTGTGTGTGGGTGCGTGGCGTTCCCGTATTCGGCCTAAAGCGCAAAGCTGACCCGAATACGAAAACGCGGATTGTGCACTGAGTACTCGACAGCAGAGTGGAAGTGTCTAGCAACAGCTAGTGGTGGCAGTGAGAAGTGTTCTGAGGGGTCACAGCCTTGTTTTAGCTTGACTAAGGCTGCTTCCCCTCTCGATCTGGTCAAACCCGCAGTCGGGAACCGTATACGCAGGCGTGCCGCGGGCCGGTTCTTGACACCTACAACAGCCAATCGAAATTCATTTATTGATTTTCAAGGGGAATATTGAAACTGCTACCATTCTCACACTGTTTATGGCAGAGGCTTTAAACGTGCTACAGTCGGTCATTGCGTGATTGGGGTTCAAAATTCACTAAAGGGGTGGGGCCACAAACAGCCTATCAGATTTCTTTGCTGGATAAACTGCTTCCAATCACACATTTTTGATGCTAGGAACCTGAAAGCTCACAAACTTGATCATAGAGTGACTGTGTGTCAAGGTTACAAAAAGTGGGAGGAGCCAAAAACAAATTTCACTGGGAAAACTGCAGCCATTCTTACACTGTTAATGGCAGGGTTCTCAAACTTTGCACAGTTGGTCACTGGGTGACTGGGATTAATATTCATGAAAATGGGTGGAGCCTACAACAAGCAATCACAATTCACCTGTTTATTTTCAAGGGGAATATTTAAATTGCTGCCAAAAACAGCCAATCAGATTTAATTAATTTAAATGGGAATATACAAATTATTGATACCAAGGACTCCAAAGCTTATAAACTTGGTAATTGAGTAATTGAGTGACTATAGGTCAAGATCAGAAAAAGTGGGCAGCGCCAACAACTAAATTTTTAACATGGGAAAATATATGCTGCAACCATTCTTACACTGTTAATGGCAGGGTTCCCACACTTGACACAGTTGGCCACTGGGTGACTGGGATAAATAGTTAGAAAGTGGGTGGAGCCTACAACAGCCAATCAAAATTCACCTATTGATTTTTCAAGAGGAATATTTACACTGCTACCATTCTTACACTGTTAATGGTAGAGGCCTCAAACCTGATACAGTCAGTCATTGGGTGACTGGGGTCCAAATTCACTAAAGGGGGTGGAGCCACAAACAGCCAATCAGATTTGTTAGATTGATTTCAACCATTCTGTTATTGGCAGGGGTTTCAAACTTGACACACTTGGTCACTGAATGACTGGGATTAATATTCAGGAAAGTGGGTGGAGCCTACAACAGTCACTTACAATTCCCCTATTGATTTTGAAGGGGAATATTTACATTGCTGCCATTCTTACACTCTTAATGGCAGACTCCTCAAATTTGGTACAGTCAGTGGGAGACTGGGGTTTAAATTCGGAAAGTAGGGCAGGCTATAAACAGCCAATCGGATTTGTTTAATTTCAATGGAATAATGCAACTTATTGATGCCAAGGACCTCAAAGCTCATAAACTTGGTCATTGAGTGACTGTATGTCAAGGATACAAACAGTGGGCGGAGCCAAAAACAACTAACTTTTTACATGGGAAAATATAAATTGCAGTCATTCTTACACAGTTACACTGTTAATGGCAGGGTTCTCAAACTTGACACAGTTGGTCACTGGGTGACTGGGATTAATATTCTGAAAAGTAGGTGGAGCCTACAACAGCCAATCAAAATTTACCTTTTGATTTTCAAGGAGAATATTGAAATTTCTGCCATTGTTACGCTGTTAATGGCAGAGGCCTCAAACCTGCTACGGTCGGTCATTAGCGTACGTTAAAAAGGGGCGCTGGGAAAAAAGGGCGCCGGGTTTTAAACGATAAACATGGATAACGTTTAAAAATATAATGTACTATATTTCGTTTAAAAATAATGTTTTATAAAGTTATAAATCATTAAATAATGTGCATGAAATTGGCAATTGTGAAAACGTTAATCTTCCGTTTAAAAAGTGAAACGTATAATAACGTTTAAAAAAAAATAGTAAGTAACCCTCCCTGTACCTACCCCTAACCCCTAGACCCCCGTGTTGGTGCCTAAACCTAAGACCCCCCTGGTGGTGCCTAAACCTAAGACTCCCCTGATGGTGCCTAAACCTAAGACTCCCCTGATGGTGCCTAAACCTAAGACCCACCTGTTGGTGCCTAAACCTAAGACCCCCCTGGGGGTGCCTAAACCTAAGACCCCCCTGGTGGTGCCTAAACCTAAGACCCCCCTGGTGGTGCCTAAACCTAAGACCCCCCTGTGATAAGCATTAATAACGTGTGAAAAAAATATTGTACTGTTTTTCGTTTAAAAATAATGTTTAAAAAATTATAAATCATAAAATAATGTGTAATCATGAGAAGCAGTTATAAAACAGTAAAAGTCTCCGGGCGCTGCTTATAAAACGTTATTTTTCTCCGGCGCCCTTTTTTCCTGTCGGGCGCCCATTAAACGATATTTATTATGGGAGTGAATGGCGGCGCCCGATTTGTCCACTTGCCTCAGGCGCCCGAATTTACTGTTACCCGGTCATTAAGTGACTGGAGTTCAAATTCAGTAAAGGGGCAGGGCCACAAACAGCCAATCATATTTTTTTTGCTGGATAAACTGCTTCCATTCACACATTTTGATACCAGGAACCCGAAAACTCACAAACTTGGTCATTGAGTGACTGGGTGTCAAGGTTACTAAAACTGGGTGGAGTCAAAAACAGATTTCAATGGGAAAATGTAAACTGCAGCCCTTCTTCAATGTTAATGGCAGGGTTCTCAAACTTTGCTCAATTGGTTACTGGGGGACTGGGATTATTCAGAAAAGTGGGTAGAACCTAAGAAAGCCAATCAAGATTCACCTGTTGATTTTCAAGTGGAATATTAAAATTGCTGCCATTCTTGCACTGTTAATGGCACAAGCCTCAAACCTGGTACAGTTGGTCATTGGGTCACTGGGCTTCAAATTCAAAAAAGGGGGTGGAGCCACAAACAACCAATCAGATTTGTTTTTATTGATGCCAAGGACCCGAAAGCTCACAAACTTGGTTATCGAGTGACTGTGTGTCCAGGTTACAAAAAGTGGGCAGAGCCAAAAACAAATTTCATTGGGAAAATATAAACTAGTCTGCAGCCCTTCTTACACTGTTAATGGCAGGGTTCTCAAACTTTGCACAGATGGTCACTGGGTGACTGGGATTAATATTTAGGGAAGTGGATGGAGCGTATAATAGCCAATCAAAATTCACCTGTTGATTTTCAAGGGGAATATATAAATTGCTGCCATTTTTACACTGTTAATAGCAGATGCCTCAAACCTGCTACAGTTGGCCATTGGGTGACTGGGGTTCAAATGCTGGAGAGGGGAGGAGCCACAAACAACCAATCTGATTTGTTTAATGTCTATGTGAATATACAAATTATTGATGCCAAAGCTCACAAACTTGGTCATTGAGTGTTTGTGTGTTAGGCTTAAAAAAATTGGGCGGAGCCAACACCAGCCAAATACATACCCGGGCAATGTCGGGTCATCATCTAGTATGCGTATATTTTGGGAGAACATTTGTAGCGCCTAATATGCTTTTGGCTTGCAAAACACATAGGAGGTACATTGGCTCAGGGATGACCTGTAAAGGTGCTGAGAAAGTTGACATATACTGCTCTGTATGACTTGTATTCAGCAGCACCATCTTGTGGTCAGAATTCATCAGCATTATCAAGTGGTCAGAATTCAGCAGCACCATCAAGTGGTCAGAAATCAGCAGCACCACCTTGTGGTCAGAATTCAGCAGCACCACCTTGTGGTCAGAATTCAGTAGCACCATCTTGTGGTCAGAATTCAGCAGCACCACCTTGTGGTCAGAATTCAGCAGCACCACCTTGTGGTCAGAATTCAGCAGCACCACCTTGTGGTCAGAATTCAGCAGCACCATCTTGTGGTCAGAATTCAGCAGCACCACCTTGTGGTCAGAATTCAGCAGCACCATCAAGTGGTCAGAAATCAGCAGCACCACCTTGTGGTCAGAATTCAGCAGCACCATCTTGTGGTCAGAATTCAGCAGCACCACCTTGTGGTCAGAATTCAGCAGCGCCATCTTGTGGTCAGAATTAAGCAGCACCACCTTGGGGTCAGAATTCAGCAGCACCACCTTGTGGTCAGAATTCAGCAGTGCCATCTTGTGGTCAGAATTAAGCAGCACCATCTTGTGGTTAGAATTCAGCAGCACCACCTTGTGGTCAGAATTCAGCAGCACCATATTGTGGTCAGAATTCAGCAGCACCACCTTGTGGTCAGAATTCAGCAGCACCACCTTGTGGTCAGAATTCAGCAGCACCACCTTGTGGTCAGAATTCAGCAGCACCATATTGTGGTCAGAATTCAGCAGCACCACCTTGTGGTCAGAATTCAGAAGCACCATCTTGTGGTTAGAATTCAGCAGCACCACCTTGTGGTCAGAATTTAGCAGCACCATCTTGTGGTCAGAATTCAGCAGCACCATCTTGTGGTCAGAAATCCGCAGCACCACCTTGTGGTCAGAATTCAGCAGCACCACCTTGTGGTCAGAATACAGCAGCACCACCTTGTGGTCAGAATTCAGCAGCACCATCTTGTGGTTAGAATTCAGCAGCACCATCTTGTGGTCAGAATTCAGCAGCACCATATTGTGGTCAGAATTCAGCAGCACCACCTTGTGGTCAGAATTCAGCAGCACCATCTTGTGGTCAGAATTCAGCAGCACCACCTTGTGGTCAGAATTCAGCAGCACCATCTTGTGGTTAGAATTCAGCAGCACCACCTTGTGGTCAGAATTCAGCAGTGACCACACTTTGGAAAACCTGACAATCTGATACAGAGACACTTACCACTTTTTGTGAGGGGCAGCAGTTTGTAAAGGGCACCTAATGTGAGAGGGGTATGGAGGCTGGCATACAAATTTCCTTTTAAACAATGCAAGTTGCTTGGCTGTCCTGGGGATCACCTGCAGCTATTACTTTTAGCTGTAGACACTGAACAAGCCTGCAGATCAAATGTTTCTGATAAGATTAGCCACCTGCTTGTTTCAGGAGTGTGAGTCAAACATGACTGCATTCAAAGAGCTCAGCAAGATGTCAGGCAACTGGTATTGTCTAAAAGCAAATACATATGGCAGGCTCCACAGGTAACAGTAAATTCAGGCGCTTGAGGCAAGTGGACAAATCGGGCGCCGCCATTCACTCCCATAATAAATATCGTTTAATGGGCGCCCGACAGGAAAAAAGGGCGCCGGAGAAAAATAACGTTTTATAAGCAGCGCCCGGAGACTTTTACTGTTTTATAACTGCTTCTCATGATTACACATTATTTTATGATTTATAATTTTTTAAACATTATTTTTAAACGAAAAACAGTACAATCTTTTTAAAAACATTATTTTTTAACGAAAAACAGCACAATATTTTTTTCACACGTTATTAATGCTTATCACAGGGGGGTCTTAGGTTTAGGCACCCCCAGGGGGGTCTTAGGTTTAGGCACCACCAGGGGGGTCTTAGGTTTAGGCACCACCAGGGGGGGTCTTAGGTTTAGGCACCAACAGGGGGGTCTTAGGTTTAGGCACCAACAGGGGGGTCTTAGGTTTAGGCACCATCAGGGGAGTCTTAGGTTTAGGCACCATCAGGGGAGTCTTAGGTTTAGGCACCACCAGGGGGGTCTTAGGTTTAGGCACCAACACGGGGGTCTAGGGGTTAGGGGTAGGTACAGGGAGGGTTACTTACTATTTTTTTTTAAACGTTATTATACGTTTCACTTTTTAAACGGAAGATTAACGTTTTCACAATTGCCAATTTCATGCACATTATTTAATGATTTATAACTTTATAAAACATTATTTTTAAACGAAATATAGTACATTATATTTTTAAACGTTATCCATGTTTATCGTTTAAAACCCGGCGCCCTTTTTTCCCAGCGCCCCTTTTTAACGTACGCGGCTCCACATCCCTCTACCTTCAGCTTCCCTTTAGGCATGAGAATTGGAAGCTGGCAGTATCCTGGTGGGCTATAGGCCTCTAAAATGTAGAGATGGTCCAACCTCCGCAAAAGTTCGATTTGCACAAACTTTTCGCGAACCGCAATAGACTTCAATGGGGAGGCAAACTTTAAAAACTAGAAACATTTATGATGGCCAGAAAAGTGATGGAAAAGATGTTTCATGGGGTCTAACACCTGAAGGGGGGCATGGTGGAGTGGGATACACGCCAAAAGTCCCGGGGAAAAATCAGGATTTGATGCACAGCAGTATTTTAAGGGCAGAAATTGCATTTTATTGCTAAATTGGAGGCCTAAAGTGCTTTAAAACATCTTGCATGTGTATACATCTATCAGTTAGTGTAATTAGTGTACTGCTTCACACTGACAGACTAAACGCACTGTGTAACACACCGCAAACAGCTGTTTGTGTAGTGACGGCCGTTCTGGACTGGTGCGCAACATGGCCAGAGTGCAGGCCGTGGCGGTTTTCCAGCCCAAATGGTCGCCAGGCTGTGGTAACTCAATGACAGAACAACCGTGACTGTCCAGCTGATAAATTTGGTTTGTCCTCAATGAAGCAATGACCTTATTATCTTGGGTGTGCCCAAGCCCCCCCCCCCCCCCCCCCCACCCCGAACCACTCATATAGCAGGCGTCATTGCTTCATTGTGATATGCAAGCCCCTTTACCGCGGCAAGGTAATGATCACGAAGGGGAACTGACACGTGTACATGCCTTTTGTTTTGTTGTTGCAGCCGCCCGCAGTGCAGGCAGAAAAATTAGGCAGGCATGTACATGCACCAGAAAAATTATTACAGCGGCCGCTTCAGGAATCCGCCTGGAGTCCTGGACCCTGTTGGTAGTGGCAGCCAGTCAAGCGGCCTGCAGGCAGAGATGCTGTGTGTGTGGGGACTGACTTAGTCTTCGGGCGGCAGTAGCCCTCCGGGATCCATGCCTCATTCATTTTGATAAAGGTGAGGTACTGAACACTTTTGTGACCTAGGCAACTTCTCTTCTCACTGACAATGCCTCCAGCTGCGCTGAAGGTTCTTTCTGACAGGACGCTTGAGGCAGGGCAAGACAGAAGTTGAATGGCAAATTGTGACAGCTCTGGCCACAGGTCAAGCCTGTGCACCCAGTAGTCCAAGGATTCATCGCTGCTCACAGTGTCTACATCCAGACTCAAGGCCAGGTTGTCGGCTCCCTGCCGGTCGAGGCGTTGGTGGAGGGTGGATCTGGAAGGTCTAAGGCGAGACGTTGGAGTAAAGAATGTCTGCATGTCCGCCATCACCATGAGATCGCTAGAGCATCCTGTCCTTGCCTGCGTTGACATGGGAGAAGGATTACTGGCAGTGGTACCTTTATTCTGTTGTGCTGTGACATCACCCTTAAATGCACTGTAAAGCATAGTTGCCAGCTTGTTCTGCATGTGCAGCATCCTTTCTGCCTTTAGGTGAGTTGTTAACATGTCCGCCCCTTTGTGCCTATACCGAGGGTCTAGGAACGTGGCCATCCAGTACAGGTCCCCTTGAGTTTTTTTAAATGGGGGTCCCTTAACAGGCTGGACAGCATGAAAGACACCATCTGCACAAATGTGGATCCAGACATACTATCCATCTCATCTTGCTCTTCCTCAGTGATGTCAGGTAAGTTCTCCTCCTCCCCCCCAGCAACGAACAATACCACGGGAACATTGAGCAGCACAAGCCCCCTGCAATGCCTGCTGCGGTTGTTCTTCTGCCGCTTCCTCCTCCAAAAAAACCCCACCTTCCTCATCATCATCTGACTCCTCTTCCCCACACGACTCTTCCTCCTCCCCCTTCTCCCCTCTCTGTGCTGCCGCAGGTGTTGAGGAAACATCTGGTTCTGCTGAGAATTGATTCCACAACTCTTCCTCCTGTAACTGTCCCTCTTCACGCTCCTCCACAGCTTGATCCACCACTCTACGCTCAGCACGCTCCAGGAAGAAAGCATAGGGGATCAAGTCGCTGATGGCGCCTTCACTGCGATTAACCATGTTTGTCACCTCCTCAAATGGCCGCACGAGCCTGCAGGCATTTCGCATGAGTGTCCAGTTCTTCGGCTAGAACATCCCCATCTCCCCAGAGCATGTCCTTCTACTGTAGTTGTAGAGATACTGGGTGATGGCTTTCTCCTGTTGTAGCAGGTGGTCGAACATCAGGAGGGTCAAATTCCAGTGAGTCGGGCAATCACAAATAAAGCGCCTCACCGGCAAGTTGTTTCTCTGCTGAGTATCGGCCAAGCGTGCCATGGCCGTGTAAGACCGCCTGAAATGCCCACACAACTTCCTGGACTGCTACATGACATCCTGTAAGCCTGGGTACTTACAGACAATCTCTGGATTACGAGATTGAGCACATGTGCCATGCAGGGTACATGTGTCAATTTTCCAAAACTCAAAGCCGAAATGAGATTGCTGTCGTTGTCAAACACCGCGTTGCCGATTTTCAGTTGGTGCGGGGTCAGCCACTGATTCACCTGCTTGTTAAGAGCAGCCAAGAGAACTGCTCCAGTGTGACTCTCCGTTTTGAGGCAAGACATGTCTAAGATGCCATGACCCCGTCGTAGCTGGCATGCAGCATAGACCCTGGGGAGCTGGAGCTGTGTAGCTGGAGAGGAGATCGTAGCATCAGTAGAGTTGCGCTGCCACTCAGCCAAGGAGGATGACAGCAAAGCGGATGTGCAAGAGGAGTAGGAGGAGAAGGAGAGGCGGTGGCAGCAGGCCTGCCTGCAAGCCGTGGAGGTGTCACAAGTAGGTGTGCTGCACAGCCATGTACTCCCTGCTTGCCATTGGTCACCAGGTTGACCCAATGGGCTGTGTAAGTAATGTGCTTTGACCGTGCTTTACAGACCAGATATCCGTGGTCAGATGGACCCTTGACCCAACGCTGTGTGCCAGAGATGACACCACTTGTCTTTCTTCTTCATGGTACAGTTTGGGTATCGCATTTTTTGAGAAATAATTGCGGCCTGGTATCTTCCACTGTGGTGTCCCAATGGCCACAAATTTTTGGAAGGCCTCAGAGTCCACCAGCTGGTATGGTAACAGCTGGCAGGCTAACAGTTCCGCCAAGCTAGCTTTCAGATGCTGGGCAAGGGGGTGAATGGCAGACATAGGCTTCTTCCGCTCAAAGATTTCCCTCATGGACACCTGGCTGTAGAGTTGGGCCGAACCTCCGATTTTAGGTTCGCGAACCGGGTTCGCGAACTTCCGCGGAAGGTTTGGTTCGCGTTAAGGTTCGCGAACCGCAATAGACTTCAATGGGGATGCGAACTTTGAAAAAAAAAAAAATTATGCTGGCCACAAAAGTGATGGAAAAGATGTTTCAAGGGGTCTAACACCTGGAGGGGGGCATGGCGGAGTGGGATACACGCCAAAAGTCCCCGGGAAAAATCTGGATTTGACGCAAAGCAGCGTTTTAAGGGCAGAAATCACATTGAATGCTAAATGACAGGCCTAAAGTGCTTTAAAACATCTTGCATGTGTATACATCAATCAGGTAGTGTAATTAAGGTACTGCTTCACACTGACACACCAAACTCACCGTGTAACGCACCGCAAACAGCTGTTTGTGTAGTGACGGCAGTGGCGGGTTCACTGAACAGAACAGGTATGCAGTGGCGGGTTCACTGAGCAGTACAGGTATGCAGTGGCAGGTTCACTGAACAGGTATGCAGTGGTGGGTTCACAGAACAGGTATGCAGTGGTGGGTTCACAGAACAGGTATGCAGTGGCAGGTTCACTGAACAGGTATGCAGTGGTGGGTTCACTGAACAGGTATGCAGTGGTGGGTTCACAGAACAGGTATGCAGTGGCAGGTTCACTGAACAGGTATGCAGTGGTGGGTTCACAGAACAGGTATGCAGTGGCAGGTTCACAGAACAGGTATGCAGTGGTGGGTTCACAGAACAGGTATGCAGTGGTGGGTTCACAGAACAGGTATGCAGTGGTGGGTTCACAGAACAAGTATGCAGTGGCAGGTTCACTGAACAGGTATGCAGTGGTGGGTTCACAGAACAGGTATGCAGTGGCAGGTTCACTGAACAGGTATGTAGTGGTGGGTTCACAGAACAGGTATGCAGTGGTGGGTTCACAGAACAGGTATGCAGTGGCAGGTTCACTGAATAGGTATGCAGTGATGGGTTCACAGAACAGGTATGCAGTGGTGGGTTCACAGAACAGGTATGCAGTGGCAGGTTCACTGAACAGGTATGCAGTGGTGGGTTCACAGAACAGGTATGCAGTGGTGGTTTCACAGAACAGGTATGCAGTGGTGGGTTCACAGAACAGTTATGCAGTGGTGGGTTCAGAGAACAGGTATGCAGTGGCAGGTTCACTGAACAGGTATGCAGTGGTGGGTTCACAGAACAGGTATGCAGTGGTGGGTTCACAGAACAGGTATGCAGTGGTGGGTTCACAGAACAGGTATGCAGTGGCAGGTTCACTGAACAGGTATGCAGTGGTGGGTTCACAGAACAGGTATGCAGTGGCAGGTTCACTGAACAGGTATGCAGTGGTCTCACTGAACAGAACAGGTATGCAGCCAGGAACAAGCTAAGCCTAACTAATCTTTCCCTATGAGAGACAGTCTGCAGCAGCTCGCCCTACTCTCACTAATGCAGGCACACGAGTGACCGTAATGGCCGCCGCTGCCTGCCTTATATATGGGGGGTGGGGCTCCAGGGGCTAGTGTAGCCTAATTGGCTACACTGGGCCTGCTGACTGTGATGTAGAGGGTCAAAGTTGACCCTCCATGGTGCATTATGGGGCGAACCGAACTTCCGCAAAGGTTCGCCTGCGGGACGCGAACGCGAACCACGGAAGTTCGCATGGAACCGTTCGCAGGCGAACCGTTCGGCCCAACTCTACCTGGCTGCTGCTGTGGGCAGAAGAGCAGGAGCCGCTCAAGGTGAGAGGCGGAGTGGAGGAGGTTGGCTGTGATTGTGAAGGTGCAAGGGAGAAAGCAGCTGAAGATGATGCACCTGAAGGAGGAAGAGGAGAAGGAGGTTAGCTTTGCTTTTGTGTGCTGCTTTTCCTCAGGTGGTCTTCCCATTGCAGTTTGTGCCTTTTCTGCATGTGCCTTCGTAAGGCACTTGTACCTACGTGGGTGTTGGCCTTTCCACGGCTCAATTTTTGGAGGCAGAGAGAACAGATGGCATTTCTCTGATCTGAGGCAGACACACTAAAAAATGTCCACACTGCTGAGCCCCCCTGGGGTGATGGCACTATGGTGGCATCAGCAGCTGACGTTGAAGGGCATGTTGGCTGGCTGTCCATAGGTGTTGATACATGGTGCCAGACACTGCCACCAGCTGTTTCTGATGACGAGTTCCCCCTGCTTCTTTCAGCAACTCGTCTCCTCCTGACTCCCCCTCTGAACTGTCCCCCTGTTCATCTCCTCTATTGGGAACCCACAAGACATTCATGACAGCATCATCATAATCATCCTCCCCAGCTTCGCTTGTATCGGACACCTCCAAAACTGCACCAACAGCAGGTACTTCATCTTCCTCCTCCTCACACCTGACGTCCATAGTGCCACCTAACTCAGACATTTGAGGTGGTGGTTAACTTGCTTAGCGCCTTCATCTTGTTGTAACAATAATGGCTGTGAATCAGTGACTTCCCCACCAAATAACTCCTGCGAAGTGTCAAATGTAGCGGATGTGGTACTTGGAGTAGTGCCGGTAGCTGGGGAAGATGAGGTGTTCTGTGTTAAATAGTCAACCACGTCCTGACAATCTTGGGAGTTGATGGGGCGTGCCTTCTTCTGAGCACTGTACTTTGGTCTTGGGCCGCACAAAATCATGTCAGCATAACCTCGAACAGACCGGCCGGGTGGCCTGCCTTTGGGTCTGCCCCTGCCTCTGCCTGTTAGTTTGTCTATATCGGTGGGGGGGGGGGGGGATGAAGTGAAAGGTATGCACTGACTTGATTAATACAATGTGCAGTCACACAGGTGCAGTGAAAGGTATGCAGTGACTGGTATTACAACTGTGCAGCTATCACACACACAGGTACCATGAACAGGTGCAGTGACTATTGGTTTATAACACTGCTTGCGGTCAGTCACATAGGTGCACTGAACAGGTTACAGGTAAGCACTGCAGTGATTGGTATTACAACTGTCCAGCTGTCTGACACACACTGGTACCATGAATAGGTGCAGTGACTGGTGACAGGGCTGTATATAATGCAAGTGGGCCACACACAAAAAAAAAAATAGATCACAAGAACAAGAGTAGCTCTCAAAAGAGCTGTTGAGGGGTGTTTTTTTAGCAATAAGAATCAGCAAGGAGCAAGCTAACAAGCCTACAAGAGCCTAACTAAGCTTTCCCTACGTGAGTCTGCAGCAGCTCTCCCTTCTCTAATTACTGCAGGCACACGAGTGAGTGAAATGCCTGATGCTGCCTGCCTTTTATAAGGGGTGGGGCTCCAGGAGGGAGTGTAGCCTGATTGGCTACTCTGTGCCTGCTGACTGTGATGTAGGGGGTCAAAGTTGACCCTAATGATGTAGTATGGGGATGGATCAAACTTCCACAAAAGTTTGCGGTTCTCCGCGATCTCGAAGTTCGCTGGTTCCCGTTCGCCGGCGAGCCGTTCGGGCCATCTCTACTAAAATGGTCTTCATTCTATTCACTCAACATGTATGAAGTGTCCGGGGATATCTCACCAGTGCCACAGACAAAACAGTCCCGTCTTCATGGTGAACAGCGGTGGACCTTCCATGTCACCCAAGCATCAGGCTTTAAAGTACCCATGAACTGGGGACAATCAAAAAATTTACTTGGTGGATAGTTGCTGTTAATAGACCAATGGGAAGCCTTGTAGGGCTATTTGAAGATGTTTCCGCTCTCAGCTATACTTAGTATAGCTAAGAGCTGTGCAGGGGAGTGGCTTGAGGCAGCTTGTGGCGAAGATCTTCAATCATGCTTGCAAGCTAGAGGATATGGGACCATAAGGGTGTGGGACCATTTCCGAGGATATTGGCGGAGGAACTATTTTTAAAGATAAATATTCATAGTTAATTAAGAATATTAAAGATTTTACTCGTAGTTGTGTTTTTAATTTAACCCTTTGTGGAAACTGGTAAAGGGTACTATGTACCCCTATACTCATGTCTCCTGATGAGGGGACTGACATCTGGGACTCTTCTTCTTAAAGGGGACTCCCAGTTGCCACCATGAACACCCTCCCAGGGCATTGTTGACCACCATTTCCTCCTTGGGGCACCAGAGGTGGGGAAGAGCCCCTCGTCCATCGATTTGCTCTGGGGCAGAAGGGGAGGCCTCTCCCTCAGAGCCCCCCATAACATGGACCATGGGGGCTGGTATAGCTCAGGGTACAAAGCCCCACTCAGCCTGGGCTCCACATTCTGGCTATCCCAGCCTGCATGGGAGACAATGGGTTAAAGAGGCGGGGACCCCACGTCATTTTTTTATATTTCCCACACTCTAAACATAAAAATAAGAAAAAAACAAATGCATTTATATATAAAACTGCATTTACTTAGTTACGAGTCCATTCGGAATTACGACTCATAATTCAAATGCAATTATGGGTGCATTCAAAATCGCCATTCATGATTGCGGCCAACCGCAAATGATGATTACAAAGACAAAAATGCAGAATTTGGTCATAAATACGACTGATTCATAACTACGAGGTCGTAGTGAGCATCCCTGGTAAGACATAAGCTATGATTGTGGCAGGATTAGATTGTGAGCTCCTCTAAGGACAGTCAGTGACATGACTAGGTACTCTGTACAGTGCTGCAGAAGATGTCACTGCTATATACATTTATTTATGTATTGTATTTATAAAGCGCCCACATATACCAACACATATATGCAAACCAGATCTACAAGGTAATGCTTAGTCAGTCACTGGATGGGAGCATGGAGATAAGGCAAGTCGAGTTCACTCAGATCCATAGGATGGATAAATGGTGAAGGAGGTGCGTAAACAGGTAGAAGACATAAGGAGGAGGACCCTGCCCGAAGGCTTACAATCTAGAGGGAGAGGTGGGGACATGAAAGGTAGGGGACCAGAGTTCATCTGCGGGTTTAGAGCTCCAGTGAGGAGGAGTAGGCCAGAGAGAAAAGGTTAGTTTTGAGGGCCTTCATGAAGATGTTGAAGGAGGGGAAACCCTAATTGGGGGAGGTAGGGAGTTCCATACTGTTGGAGCAGCTCTTGAGAAGTCATGGAGGCGTTCATGGGACTGGGTGATGTGGGGGGCAGTAAGGCGAGCTTCATTGGAAGAGCGGAGTGAGCGGCTAGGTGTGTACATCTGAGTAAGATCAGAAATGTAGGTTGGGCCAGTTTTGTGGACAGATTTGTAGGTCAGAAACAGTATCTTAAATCTGATTCTGTATTGGATAGGAAGCCAGTGGAGGGATTCTAGGAGGGGATCTGCCGTGGTGGAGCGATGGGAGCAGTGGATAATTCTGACTGCTGCATTCATGATGGACTGCAGCAGGGCAATTCAGGTCATAGGAAGACCAGACAGAAGGGCATTGCAGAATGAAAGAAATCTTTTTTATTTGTGCTCCCAAGTTTCCTTTAAAGTGTACAAGAGATGGTTATAACTAAAGATTTGATACTTACCAGGGGCTTCCTCCAGCCCAATAAGCACATCTGAGTCTCTTGCCATCCTCCCGCAGTCTGCCGTTCAGCCGCAATCAGCCCCAGTATCTGGCTCAGTCGCGTCAAGGCAGGGTCTTCTGCCCATGAGCGGGAGGTCCTCGCAGGCGCAGAAGACCCTGACTAACGCGACTGAGCCAGATACTGGGGCTGATTGCGGCTGAACAGAGTGCTGCGGGAGGACGGCAAGGAACTCAGACGTGCTTATGGAGGTTGAGTAAGCCCCAGGTGAGTATCAAATCTGTAGTTATAGCCATCTCTGGTTTTCTTTAAGGCTAGAAATGGTCCTTATTTGACAACACAAGGTTTATTTGATACCAAACTGCAGACCAGAACGAGAAGAGTATTCCATTCACTTACACCCTTTCACTACAGATGGGAGGAAGGGTAACTATGCCAATATTTTGCTATGATTTTATACAGAACTAGCTGATTGCCCGGCGTTGACCGGGTATGTATTTTGCTGGTGTTGGCTCCGCCCATTTTTTCTAGCCCTAACACACAATTACTCAATGACCAAGTTTGTGAGCTTTGCGGTCTTTGGTATCAATAATTTGCATTGAAATTAAAAAATCTGATTGGCTGTTTATGGCTCCACACCCTTTTCTGAATTTGAACCCCAGTCACCCAATGACCAACTGTACCAGGTTTGAGGCCTGTGCCATTAACAGTGCAAGAATGGCAGCAATTAAATATTCCCCTTGAAAAGCAATAGGTGAAGTTTGATTCACTTTTGTAGGCTCCACCCACTTTTCTGAATATTAATCTCAGTCACCCAGTGACCAACTGTGCAAAGTTTGAGAACCCTGCCATTAACAGTGTAAGAATGGCTGCAGTTTACATTTTCCCAGGGAAATTTGTATTTGTCTCCACCCACTGATGACCCGGCGTTGCCCGGGTATGTATTTGACTGGTGTTGGCTCCGCCCACTTTCTAACCCTAACGCACAAACACTCAATGACCAAGTTTGTGAGCTTTGGGGTCCTTGGCATCAATAATTTGTATATTCCTATGAAATGAAACAAATCAGATTGGCTGTTCGTGGCTTCACCCCCTCTCCAGCATTTGAACCCCAGTCACCCAATAACCAACTGTAGCAGGTTTGAAGCATCTGCTATTAGCAGTGTAAAAATGGCAGCAATTTAAATATTCCACTTGAAAATCAACAGGTGAATTTTGATTGGCTAATATAGGCTTCACCCACTTCCCTGAATATTAATCTCAGTCACCCAGTGACCATCTGGGTAAAGTTTGAGAACCCTGCCATTAACAGTGTAAGAATGGCTGCAGTTTATATTTTCCCAGTGAAATTTGGTTTTGGTTCCGCCCACTATTTGTAACCTGGACACACAGTCACTCAATGACCAATTTTGTGAGCTTTGGGGTCCTTGGCATCGATAATTTGTACTTTCCCATGAAATTAAACAAATCTGATTGACTGTTTGTGGCTCTGTCCCCTTTTCTGAATTTGAACCCCAGTGACCCAATGACCAACTGTACCAGGTTTGAGGCTTGTGCCATTAACAGTGCAAGAATGGTAGCAATTTTAATATTCTCCTTGAAAAGCGATATGTGATTTTTGATTGGCATTTTTAGGCTCCACCCACTTCTCTGAATATTAATCCCAGTCACCCAGTAACCAGCTGTGCAAATTTTGAGAACCTTGCCATTAACAGTGAAGAAAGGCTGCAGTTTACAATGTCCCAGAAAAATCTGTTTTTGACTCCACCCACTTTTTGTAACCTGGACACACAGCCACTCAATGACCAAGTTTGTGAGCTTTTGTGTTCCTGGCATCAAAATTGTGCTAATGGAAGCAGTTTATCCAGCAAAGAAATTTGATGTGCTGTGTTTGGCTCCGCCCCTTTACTGAATTTGAACCCAAAACACTTAACGACCGACTGTAACAGGTTTGAGGCGTCTGCCATTAACAGTGTAAGAATGGCTGCAGTTTCAATATTACCCTTGAAAATCAATAGGTGAATTTTGATTGGCTCTTGTAGGCTCCACCTACTTTTCCGAATATTAATCCCAGTCACCCAGTGGCCAACTGTGTGAAGTTTGAGAACCCTACCATTAACAGTGTAAGAAAAGCTGCAGTTTATATTTTCCTATGTAAAAAGTTAGTTGTTTTTGGCTCCGCCCACTGTTTGTAACCTTAACATACAGTCACTCAATGACCAAGTTTATGAGCTGTGGGGTCCTTGCAGGGGCGTACCTAGAAATCCCCGGGCCCCTCTGCAAAAAAAAAAATCCGTCCCCCCCGGGTCCGTTTACGGACTTTTGGGGGGGCAGGAGGGGTCGCAGCATAAAAGGAGAGTGTGGCAGATTGGTAGGGAGGGGGGAAATTCCCCCCCCCCTCCCCCTCACCTCGGACTCTCCTCTCAGCGCTCCCCTCCTGCAATCATTGGTGGCAGCAGCAGCGGCGGCGGCAGGCTGAATACATTACCTCCTTCTCGCTCTTCTGTTCTCTAAGAGCAACTTCCTGTTTACACAGGAAGTTGCATGAAGCTCTTAGAGAACGGAAGAGCTCCAGCGGGCCCTAGGGGTTGCATCCCCTATTGTTACGCCAGTGGGTCCTTGACATAAATAAGTTGCATTTTACCATTGAAATTAAACAAATCTGATTGGCTGTTTTGGCCCGCTCCCTTTAGAATTTAAACCCCAGTCTCCCAGTGACTGACTGTACCAGATTTGAGGCCTTGTCCATTAAGGGTGTATGAATGGCAGCAATGTAAATATTCCCCTTGAAAATCAAAAGGTGAATTTTGATTGGATGCTGTAGGCTCCACCCACTTTCCTGAATATTAGTCCCAGTCACCCAGTGGCCAACTGTGTCACGTTTGAGAACCCTGCCAATAAGAGAACAGCTGAAATCAATCTAACAAATCTGATTGGCTGTTTGTGGCTCCACCCCTTTAGTGAATTTGGACCCCAGTCACCCAATGACTGACTGTATCAGGTTTGAGGCCTCTGCCATTAACAGTGTAAGAATGGTAGCAATGTAAATATTCCCCTTGAAAATCATTAGGTCAATTTTGATTGGCTGTTGTAGGTGTCAGGAATATAGCCGCTAGTTATGAGGCTGATAACGTTAAGGATAATAACAGAACATATTTCTGTCCTGTTTCAGTCTACTGGGTAAAACCTCAGATGTGTATTGTGCTGGGGAGTAATTGGTCACCTGGCCAGAGTAAACTGAAGTCTAATGTAATTCTGTATGTAAATGTCCATTACCTCTGCTCCATTGTCCAGCAGGGGAAACTGTCTACTGCTAATCAGCTGCCAATTGAGGAAGAATAGGCTGGTCGGCATGGCTTTTGAGTCTGGCATCAGCCATTGTCCCATTATACAAAGCAAGCCTGCCAGAGTCTTGGGGGACAGGGGGAAGCTGACACCTGAAGGTTTGAAATGTACATGACAGCCGGCTGGAAGTGGAATTGCTTTGGAATCTGTAAGTGTAAACAGGATACTTGTTGTTCTCAGGATACAATCTTACCTGTGAAATCGGCAACCTTCAAAAAGCTGAAACAGGAACCCTTTGAAGTTCGCATGTCACAGGAAGATTATGACAAGCGTTCGGTGATGTCACAAACGGGGACATTGCATTAGTTCCTGGGGGCTGGACATTAAATGCCCCAGGGGATACTTCAGACTATTTAAGTGGGTCCAGAACAGGCACAGGCATCTTCTCTCGAGAGTAGCTCATTGCTAGAGATGATCCCGAGGAAATAGGTAAATCCGCGTCTCTCCACGGTTGGACATTTGCGATGGTAAAAGTTCACTTTACGTTTATTCCATTTTTATTTTTGGCAACTTGTCTTGTGTGCATCTTTGTAAACTCTTAATTTTGTAACTTTTTATTTTGTTTTTTTGGTAATCTTTTGTATATATTCTGTTCTGCATTGTTCCACGTTTTTCCTGGAATATTAAATTATTATTTAATAAGCTTGACTTCTGCTATACTAAACTAACACTCATAGCCTAGAAGAGATTGAAGTGTGTATAAGTCCATGCCTAATTGTATGCTTGAGCAACACTACCATATGAAATTGTAATTGCATTGTGTGTGGGGCGTTTGTCATACGTTGGCCTAAAGCACGCAGCTGACCCAACGTACTAAAACGCCAGTGCGAGTAGCTCAACAGCTGAGTGGCTAACAGTATCGTTCGGAACGACTGTTAGTGGTTTTGCTTCACTACAGTGTAAGATTGCAACTGTGTGTGTGTGTGTGGGTGCGTGGCGTTCCCGTATTTGGCCGAAGCGCAAAGCTGACCCGAATACGAAAACGCGGATTGCGCGCTGAGGACTCGACAGCAGAGTGGAAGTGTCTAGCGAACCGCTAGTGGTGGCAGTGAGAGGTGTTCTGAGGGGTCCCAGCCTTGTTTTAGCTCGAATAAGGCTGATCTGGTCAAACCCGCAGTCGGGAACCGTATACGCAGGCGTGCCGCGGGCCGGTTCCTGACATAATTGGTGGCAGTGGTGGGATTGTTTAGTACATTAGTACGCAGTTTAGCTCGCTATTCTGAGTACTAAGGGCTGGAAGCTTGCTAGAAGCAACTAGCCTACAGAAGTCTACTCAGTGCAGAATCTATATACTTTTTTTTTTGTTCAAGGATACACACTTGGCATTTTGCTTCCCTTTCCCCCTTTTTCTTGTTATTTTGCAACACGATGGCTCAGAAAGCAACCAACTACGCAAGGCAAAGCAAAGAGATGCTACTCAACCTGTGTGAGCACAGAGGCATCGAGACGGCAAACGGCCAGACTAAGGAGCAGTTAGTTCGTGCCCTTGAGGAGTATGAGGCAGAGCAAGCCCGTGCTTCAACGTCAGCGGATGCAGCTCACGACACGCCAGAGGAGGAATCGCTCCCGCCACAGGATGCGAGTGGAGACGATGTCCTGGATGATCCACCTAACACGGAGATGACATCCCTGGAAGCTGATCTACAGCTACTGAACTCGGCTGATCCTGAACTGCGCCTGAAGCTGATCCTATTGCACCGACAGGCAGAGAAGGAACAAGCGGCACAGCGACTCCAGGCCGAGAGGGAACAAGCTGCACAGCGACACCAAGCCGAGAGGGAAAGTGCTGAATGGCAACACCAGCTGGAGCTGGCTAAACTTCAGCAGCAGAACCGGAAGGTGAGCGAGTCCACAGAATCCCCCTGGATAAGTTCCCCGCTATGGACAAGGACTCTGACATAGACACTTTCCTACAGGGGTTTGAAAGGACTTGTCGGCAATATGGGGTGCCCCGTGAGCAGTGGGCAAGATACCTCACACCAGGGCTGAGAGGCAAGGCCCTGGAGGCGTTTGTGAGTCTCCCCCAGGAAGAAGAAACAGACTTTGAGGCAATTAAGAAAGCCATTATTGCGCGATACCACCTCACGCCAGAGGTGTATCGAAAACGTTTCAGGACAGTGCAGCGAGGTCCAAATGACAGTTACCTGGATCATGCTTGCAACCTGCACACTGCCTTCCAGCAGTGGTTAAAAGGACTGTCAGTCAAAACCTTGGATGCCCTGCAGGAACTGATGATAAAAGACCAGTTCCTACACACCTGTCCTGTTGAGGTCCGGCTGTTTGTGCTGAATCGAGAACCAAAGACAGAGGATGAGGCTGCGGAAATGGCCGATTCCTACATGGCCCATAGAGCACCCAAGTCCCGGAGGACTACTACGCCCAGCTGGAGAGGAGAACAGACTGCTAAACCTGTTTCACCCAGCACCCAGAGGAGGCAAGCACCGCTGTCTTCTGGATTCAGGCAACCAACCACTGACACTCGGAAATGCTTTGTATGTGACAGGGTGGGTCATATCAGCATGACTTACCCAGAGAGGAAGAGGGAGGCCCCAAAATCCAGTGAGGCCTCAACCCCCAGTGAAGTCCCAACTGCTTTGTGTGCTACCAGAAATGCCGCTGGCTATGCAGAGAATCTGCAGCTTGTCACGGTTGGGGGTACAATTGCCACTGGGCTGAGAGACACTGGAGCAGAAGTGACTCTCATACATCCCCAGCTTGTGAACCCGGAGCAGTACATACCTGGGAAAATGATTGCTGTCAGAGGAATTGGGGGTGTCACCCCAGCCATACCCACCGCCTTGGTCCACCTGAATTGGGCGGCCAGCAGCGGAATGAAAGAAGTTGGGGTAACTGACAAAATCCCCACCAACGTTTTGCTGGGTACTGACCTGGGACGGTTAGTAGCCCGGTATGAGCCTACTCCAAACCCCGGGGAGCCCGCCTCCCCAGCAGAAGTTCAGGACTCTTGCAAGGTACTGTTTGATAATGCTGTGCAAGTGGGGAGTGCTGGCGAGGCCCCAGGGGTTACGGACTGTATGTTAGGAGCCAGCCCTAGTGAGTCTCCAGTGCCTAGGCCTGGAGTGGAACCTGTTGATACAGAGAATGCAGAAACTGATGATGTCATTTATGACGCACGGACTATCGAGGCGATCGATGCAGGAACTGTTGATGATAGTTGTGAAGTGCTGAGTAGCAATGTGTGTAATGATACAGATAATGTGGATATTTTATGTGATGTTCTAAATGTCAATATGTATAAGACGGATAATGTTGATGTCATATGTGTTGTGCTACATAATGATGCTTGTCCTGTAGACACTCCGTCGGCTGCAGGAGTAACCAGCAGTGGTCGCTGGGCTGCAGCAGGTGGACTGTCCACTGAAGAGGCAGATGGCACCAGGCCAGATCCTTCCCCTTCAGATGGTTTCAAGACCAAAGGTGATGTGGTTTATGATATGTGTAAAGTGGGCGCTCCCTCAGCTGCCGTGGTAACCCGCAGCACTAGCGAGTCTACAGCAGAGGGACTGTCCACTGAAGTGACAAATGTTGAGGGCCCAGGGGCCTCTCCGTCTGCAGCCTTCCTGGAATGTGTGACAGGCAGCACTGAGCTCTCTGGGGCTGTTCGATTTGACAGCAGCCTGGAAGAGCTCAGGGGGCTAGCCAGCAGGTCACCTGCTGGGAGGGGCGGTCTGAGAGGTTTCTGGGAAGTTATTCCCTCGGAGCTGTCCGAAGTGGAGAAGGCAGACTGGCAGATAATCGTTCCCCAAAGGGACAGAGAGATAGCTCCTACCACTATAGAGAAAGTGCGTGTAGCGACTGTGGGAACCCTTCCCCAGCTGCAGCACTGTCTCTATGGTTGCGAATTCACGGTCGTCACTGACCCTCATTCCCCTGGTTGGTTACGTCAGGTTGCCAGGGGCAATGACACATTGCAGCAACCAGACCTAGCTTTCCAGTTCTGTAGCTTGGAGCTAACTGACAGGTGGGGAACCCTCCTGAGGATGCTAAAGGGTTACCCCACCCGGCCCGGCCGTCAATGTAGGCTTTGGCAGGATGATTCGTTAGAAACATCTGCCAGTGCCATCTGGAAGAGGGGGCGTGTCAGGAATATAGCCGCTAGTTATGAGGCTGATAACGTTAAGGATAATAACAGAACATATTTCTGTCCTGTTTCAGTCTACTGGGTAAAACCTCAGATGTGTATTGTGCTGGGGAGTAATTGGTCACATGGCCAGAGTAAACTGAAGTCTAATGTAATTCTGTATGTAAATGTCCAGTACCTCTGCCCCATTGTCCAGCAGGGGAAACTGTCTACTGCTAATCAGCTGCCAATTGAGGAAGAATAGGCTGGTCGGCATGGCTTTTGAGTCTGGCGTCAGCCATTGTCCCATTATACAAAGCAAGCCTGCCAGAGTCTTGGGGCACAGGGGGAAGCTGACACCTGAAGGTTTGAAATGTACATGACAGCCGGCTGGAAGTAGTGTTGGGCGAACAGTGTTCGCCACTGTTCGGGTTCTGCAGAACATCACCCTGTTCGGGTGATGTTCGCGTTCGGCCGAACACCTGATGGTGTTCGGCCTTTTAAGTTCGGGTTCGCCCCGAACTTCTAATGGCCGCCGAACAGGGCCGAACAGGGCCCCTGTTCGGCCGAACAGGGCCCTGTTCGGCCGAATACGGCCCCCCTATGGGGTCGCAGGCATAAGGGGGGAGCATGCCCCGATCGCGGGGGGGGGGGGTCGGAAATTCCCCCCACCCCCTCCGCTAGCGCTCCCCCCTCTGCCCGCTTCCCCATAACAAAGTTTCAAGAAGTACCTGCTGTGTCCGGTGGTAGTGTGGGTGGCTGGCAGTGGGCGGCACTATGCAGTGACTGAATGAGGAGGAGGAGTCCGGAGAGTGACGCGTTGAGGGAGGCCGGGCAGCGGGCGGTTCAGCAGTGAGCAGAGGGGGGAGCGCTAGCGGAGGGGGTGGGGGGAATTTCCGACCCCCCCCGCGATCGGGGCATGCTCCCCCCTTATGCCTGCGACCCCATAGGGCCCCCAAAAGCTGGATGTTCGGAAAGTTCGGGGTTCGGCCCGAACATGCCGAACATCTCGGCCATGTTCGGCGAACTTTCCAGAACCCGAACATCCAGGTGTTCGCCCATCACTAGCTGGAAGTGGAATTGCTTTGGAATCTGTAAGTGTAAACAGGATACTTGTTGTTCTCAGGATACAATCTTACCTGTGAAATCGGCAACCTTCAAAAAGCTGAGACAGGAACCCTTTGAAGTTCGCATGTCACAGGAAGATTATGACAAGCGTTCGGTGATGTCACAAACGGGGACATTGCATTAGTTCCTGGGGACTGAACATTAAATGCCCCAGGAGGTACTTCAGACTATTTAAGTGTGTCCAGAACAGGCACAGGCATCTTCTCTCGAGAGTAGCTCATTGCTAGAGATGATCCCGAGGAAATCGGTAAATCCGCGTCTCTCCACGGTTGGACATTTGCGATGGTAAAAGTTCACTTTACGTTTATTCCATTTTTATTTTTGGCAACTTGTCTTGTGTGCATCTTTGTAAACTCTTAATTTTGTAACGTTTTATTTTGTTTTTTGGTAATCTTTTGTATATATTCTGTTCTGCATTGTTCCACGTTTTTCCTGGAATATTAAATTATTATTTAATAAGCTTGACTTCTGCTATACTAAACTAACACTCATAGCTTAGAAGAGATTGAAGTGTGTATAAGTCCATGCCTAATTGTATGCTTGAGCAACACTACCATATGAAATTGTAATTGCATTGTGTGTGGGGCGTTTGTCATACGTTGGCCTAAAGCGCGCAGCTGACCCAACATACAAAAACGCCAGTGCGAGTAGCTCAACAGCTGAGTGGCTAACAGTATCGTTCGGAACGACTGTTAGTGGTTTTGCTTCACTACAGTGTAAGATTGCAACTGTGTGTGTGGGTGCGTGGCGTTCCCGTATTCGGCCTAAGCGCAAAGCTGACCCGAATACGAAAACGCGGATTGCGCGCTGAGGACTCGACAGCAGAGTGGAAGTGTCTAGCGAACCGCTAGTGGTGGCAGTGAGAGGTGTTCTGAGGGGTCCCAACCTTGTTTTAGCTCGAATAAGGCTGCTCCCCGCTTGATCTGGTCAAACCCGCAGTCGGGAACCATATATGTAGGCGTGCCGCGGGCCGGTTCCTGACAGTAGGCTCTACCCACATTTCTGAATATTCATCCCAGTCACCCAGTGGCTAATTGTGTAAAGTTTGGGAACCCTGCCATGTTAAAAATTTAGTTGTTGGCACCGGCCACTTTTTCTAACCTTGACATAGAGTCACTCAGTTATCAAGTTTATCAGCTTTGGGGTCCTTGGTATCAATACTTTGTATATTCCCATTGAAAAATAAGCAAATATGGCTGTTTGTGGCTCCGCCCCCTTTCTGAATTTGAACCCTAATCACCCAATGACTGACTGTATCAGGTTTGAGGCATTTGCTATTAACAGTATAATATTCCCTTTGAAAATCAAAAGGTGAATTTTTATTGGCTGTTGTAAGCTCCACCCAACTTCCAAAATCTTAATCTCATTCACCCAGTGACCAACTGTGCAAAGTTTGAGAGCCCTGCCATTAACTGTGTAAGAATGGCTGCAGTTTATATTTTCCAGTAAAAGTTGTTTTTAGCTCCGCCCACTTTTTGTAGCCTTGACACACAGTCACCCAGTGACCAAGTTTGTGAGCTTTCAGGTTCCTGGCATCAAAAATGTGTGAATGAAAGCAGTTTATCCACCAAGGAAATCTGGCCCCGCCCCTTTAGTGAATTTGGACCCCAGTCACCCAATGACCAACTGTAGCAAGTTTGAAGCCTCTTCCAGTAACAGTGTAAGAATGGCAGCAATTTTTATTGGCTGTTGTAAGCTCCACCCAACTTCCAAAATCTTAATCTCATTCACCCAGTGACCAACTGTGCAAAGTTTGAGAGCCCTGCCATTAACTGTGTAAGAATGGCTGCAGTTTATATTTTCCAGTAAAAGTTGTTTTTAGCTCCGCCCACTTTTTGTAGCCTTGACACACAGTCACCCAGTGACCAAGTTTGTGAGCTTTCAGGTTCCTGGCATCAAAAATGTGTGAATGAAAGCAGTTTATCCACCAAGGAAATCTGGCCCCGCCCCTTTAGTGAATTTGGACCCCAGTCACCCAATGACCAACTGTAGCAAGTTTGAAGCCTCTTCCAGTAACAGTGTAAGAATGGCAGCATTTTAAATATTCCCCTTGAAAATCAATAGGTGAATTTTGATTGGCTGTTGTAGGCTCCACCCATTTTCTTGAATCTTAATTGCATTCACCCAGGGACCAAGTGTGGCAAGTTTGAGAACCCTGCGATTAAGAGCCTAAGAATGGCTGCAGTTTACATTTTCCCATTTAAAATGAATGGCTGAAATTTGATTGGCTGTGTTATGCTCCTCCCATTTTTCCTGGATTCGTAACCTCGTCACCAAGTGACCAACTATGCCATGTGTGGGGACTCTGGCTTGATTACTGGCAGAATGGCAGCCTTTTACATTTTTCCATTGACTTGAATGGGTGAAATCTGATTTGCTGTTGTACAAAACACACTTTCCGGCGCTGGAACACTATCCTCAAACAAGCTGCATGACACGTAGAGGGATCCCTTAACCCCCAAATTGCGTAGTCTATCTATTTATATATTACTGACACGCGCTCCAAGACTCTATATTTTATTAATAACTCCAAAAGAATATCCTTAGTATATTAACCTCCTTGCCGGTTCAATTCCTCCAGCAAGGAGGCAGCGCAGGAGTTTTTTTTTTTTTTTTTTTTTTTTTTAAATCATGTAGCGAGCCCGATAGCCGCTGAGCGGCGGCATCCCCCCACCCACTCCGATCGCCTTCGGCGATCAGAGTAAGCAGGAAATCCCGTTCAGAACGGGATTTCCTACAGGGCTTCCCCGGTCGCCATGGCGACGGGGCGGGATGACGTCATAGGGAATCCCGATCCGCCCCTCAACGCTGCCTGGCACTGATTGGCCAGGCAGCGCAGGGGTCTGGGGCGGGGGGGGAGCGGCTCGGCGCGGCGGATTGCGGCGGATATTATGCAAACAGTGGTGCTCGGATACCCCTTTTTATAATTCGAGTTTGGTCGAATTCGAATAGTAAATTATTCGAATTCGGTCGAATATTCGAGTCGAATATTTTTTACTATTCGATTCGACCTCGGACTTCGAGCTCACTATTCGAGTCGGTATTCGAGCTCATTATTCGAGCTGACTATTCGAATTGGCCTTAAATAGCTTCCAAAACTAGTTTTGAGGGTGAATGATGCAAGAAACATCTTTTTTTCCAAGTAACAACAGCAAGTGATTATGTGGGGATGTTCCTTCAAAAAAAAAAAAGGTGGAAAGAGAAGTTGTGTCCAAAATTTTGTTCAGTACTGTATATACTTCTTCTTCTTCTTCTTCTTCTTCTTTATCTTCTTCTTCTTCATCTTCTTCTTCTATATCTTCTTCTATATCTTCTTCTTCTATATCTTCTTCTTCTTCTTCTTCTATATTGTCTTCTTCTTCTTCTTCATCTTCTTCTTCATCATCTTCTTCTTCATCTTCTTCTTCTTCTTCTTCTTCATCTTCTTCTTCTTCTTCTTCTTTATCTTCTTCTTCTTCATCTTCTTCATCTTCTTCTTCTTCTTCTTCTTTATCTTCTTCTTCTTCATCTTCTTCATCTTCTTCTTCTTCATCTTCTTCATCTTCTTTATCTTCTTCTTCATCTTCTTCTTCATCTTCTTCATCTTCATCTTCTTCATCTTCATCTTCTTCATCTTCTTCTTCTTCATCTTCTTCTTCTTCATCTTCTTCTTCTATATCTTCTTTTTCTATATCTTCTTTTTCTATATCTTCTTCTTCGTATTATTTTTCTATTTCGTCTTCTTCTTTTTCTATATCTTCTTCTTCTTCTTCTTCTCCTTCTTCTTCTTCTCCTTCTTCTTATTTTTCTATATCGTCTTCTTCTTCTTCACTTATTTCTCTTTTATATATATTTTTTTTAAAGAAATGCAGCTATTTTTGAGCGTAATAAATAGCTGGTGGCGCACGCATGTTGGAAGCGCCATTGTATGTGCTCCCTGGCAGTGGAAACACACAGACAGCAGGAGGTAAATTCAGCAGCAGGAGAAGGAGGATGAGTGTGTGGCAGCAGGCAGTCAATGAGGCAGGCAGCGTGACATAATAGCCCTGGTACCTAGCGGTGATACCAGGGCGTAAATAAACACAACAGGAGGTCCCAGACAGCGGTCGTGCAGCCCACATCGTGTCCAATACACAACTGGGACAACACAGTTTTCAACCCAGGCACCTCAGAAAAATGAAACCTTTTTTTTTATATGTTATTTTTTGTTTTGTTTTTACAACAAATTACACAGATATAGCTATTGTTTGATGTAATAGCTGGTGGCAGAGTGGCAGCAGAGGGTAAATCTGTGTACCCTGGCAGTGGGAAACACAGACAGACAGCAGCAGCAGCAGGAGGAATGGAGGAGTAATGTGAGCAGCTATTGTTTGACGTAATAGCTGGTGGCAGACTGGAAGCAGAAGGTAATTCTGTGTACCCTGGCAGTGGGAAACACAGACAGACAGCAGCAGCAGCAGGAGGAATGGAGGAGTAGTGTGAGTGTGGCAGCAGGCAGGCAGCGTGACATAATAGCCCTGGTACCTAGCGGTGATACCAGGGCGTAAATAAACACAACAGGAGGTCCCAGACAGCGGTCGTGCAGCCCACATCGTGTCCAATACACAACTGGGACAACACAGTTTTCAACCCGGGCACCTCAGAAAAATTAAACCTTTTTTTTTTTAATGGTTTTTTTTGTTTTGTTTTTACAACAAATTACACAGATATAGCTATTGTTTGACGTAATAGCTGGTGGCAGAGTGGCAGCAGAGGGTAAATCTGTGTACCCTGGCAGTGGGAAACAATGACAGACAGCAGCAGCAGCAGGAGGAATGGAGGAGTAATGTGAGCAGCTATTGTTTGACGTAATAGCTGGTGGCAGACTGGCAGCAGAAGGTAATTCTGTGTACCCTGGCAGTGGGAAACACAGACAGACAGCAGCAGCAGCAGGAGGAATGGAGGAGTAGTGTGAGTGTGGCAGCAGGCAGGGAGCGTGACATAATAGCCCTGGTACCTAGCGGTGATACCAGGGCGTAAATAAACACAACAGGAGGTCCCAGACAGCGGTCGTGCAGCCCACATCGTGTCCAATACACAACTGGGACAACACAGTTTTCAACCCGGGCACCTCAGAAAAATTAAACCTTTTTTTTTTTAATGTTTTTTTTTGTTTTGTTTTTACAACAAATTACACAGATATAGCTATTGTTTGACGTAATAGCTGGTGGCAGAGTGGCAGCAGAGGGTAAATCTGTGTACCCTGGCAGTGGGAAACACAGACAGACAGCAGCAGCAGCAGGAGGAATGGAGGAGTAATGTGAGCAGCTATTGTTTGACGTAATAGCTGGTGGCAGACTGGCAGCAGAAGGTAATTCTGTGTACCCTGGCAGTGGGAAACACAGACAGACAGCAGCAGCAGCAGGAGGAATGGAGGAGTAGTGTGAGTGTGGCAGCAGGCAGGCAGCGTGACATAATAGCCCTGGTACCTAGTGGTGATACCAGGGTGTAAATAAACACAACAGGAGGTCCCAGACAGCGGTCGTGCAGCCCACATCGTGTCCAATACACAACTGGGACAACACAGTTTTCAACCCGGGCATCTCAGAAAAATTAAACCTTTTTTTTTTTTATGGTTTTTTTTGTTTTGTTTTTACAACAAATTACACAGATATAGCTATTGTTTGACGTAATAGCTGGTGGCAGAGTGGCAGCAGAGGGTAAATCTGTGTACCCTGGCAGTGGGAAACACAGACAGACAGCAGCAGCAGCAGGAGGAATGGAGGAGTAATGTGAGCAGCTATTGTTTGACGTAATAGCTGGTGGCAGAGTGGCAGCAGAAGGTAATTCTGTGTACCCTGGCAGTGGGAAACACAGACAGACAGCAGCAGCAGCAGGAGGAATGGAGGAGTAGTGTGAGTGTGGCAGCAGGCAGGCAGCGTGACATAATAGCCCTGGTACCTAGCGGTGATACCATGGCGTAAATAAACACAACAGGAGGTCCCAGACAGCGGTCATGCAGCCCACATCGTGTCCAATACACAACTGGGACAACACAGTTTTCAACCCGGGCACCTCAGAAAAATTAAACCTTTTTTTTTATGGTTTTTTTTGTTTTGTTTTTACAACAAATTACACAGATATAGCTATTGTTTGATGTAATAGCTGGTGGCAGAGTGGCAGCAGAGGGTAAATCTGTGTACCCTGGCAGTGGGAAACACAGACAGACAGCAGCAGCAGCAGGAGGAATGGAGGAGTAATGTGAGCAGCTATTGTTTGACGTAATAGCTGGTGGCAGACTGGCAGCAGAAGGTAATTCTGTGTACCCTGGCAGTGGGAAACACAGACAGACAGCAGCAGCAGCAGGAGGAATGGAGGAGTAGTGTGAGTGTGGCAGCAGGCAGGCAGCGTGACATAATAGCCCTGGTACCTAGCGGTGATACCAGGGCGTAAATAAACACAACAGGAGGTCCCAGACAGCGGTCGTGCAGCCCACATCGTGTCCAATACACAACTGGGACAACTAAGTTTTCAACCCGGGCACCTCAGAAAAATTAAACCTTTTTTTTTTTTAATGGTTTTTTTTGTTTTGTTTTTACAACAAATTACACAGATATAGCTATTGTTTGACGTAATAGCTGGTGGCAGAGTGGCAGCAGAAGGTAATTCTGTGTACCTTGGCAGTGGGAAACACAGACAGACAGCAGCAGCAGCAGGAGGAATGGAGGAGTAATGTGAGCAGCTATTGTTTGACGTAATAGCTGGTGGCAGACTGGCAGCAGAAGGTAATTCTGTGTACCCTGGCAGTGGGAAACACAGACAGACAGCAGCAGCAGCAGGAGGAATGGAGGAGTAGTGTGAGTGTGGCAGCAGGCAGGCAGCGTGACATAATAGCCCTGGTACCTAGCGGTGATACCAGGGCGTAAATAAACACAACAGGAGGTCCCAGACAGCGGTCGTGCAGCCCACATCGTGTCCAATACACAACTGGGACAACACAGTTTTCAACCCGGGCACCTCAGAAAAATTAAACCTTTTTTTTTTTATGGTTTTTTTGTTTTGTTTTTACAACAAATTACACAGATATAGCTATTGTTTGATGTAATAGCTGGTGGCAGAGTGGCAGCAGAGGGTAAATCTGTGTACCCTGGCAGTGGGAAACACAGACAGACAGCAGCAGCAGCAGGAGGAATGGAGGAGTAATGTGAGCAGCTATTGTTTGACGTAATAGCTGGTGGCAGACTGGCAGCAGAAGGTAATTCTGTGTACCCTGGCAGTGGGAAACACAGACAGACAGCAGCAGCAGCAGGAGGAATGGAGGAGTAGTGTGAGTGTGGCAGCAGGCAGGCAGCGTGACATAATAGCCCTGGTACCTAGCGGTGATACCAGGGCGTAAATAAACACAACAGGAGGTCCCAGACAGCGGTCGTGCAGCCCACATCGTGTCCAATACACAACTGGGACAACTAAGTTTTCAACCCGGGCACCTCAGAAAAATTAAACCTTTTTTTTTTTTAATGGTTTTTTTTGTTTTGTTTTTACAACAAATTACACAGATATAGCTATTGTTTGACGTAATAGCTGGTGGCAGAGTGGCAGCAGAAGGTAATTCTGTGTACCTTGGCAGTGGGAAACACAGACAGACAGCAGCAGCAGCAGGAGGAATGGAGGAGTAATGTGAGCAGCTATTGTTTGACGTAATAGCTGGTGGCAGACTGGCAGCAGAAGGTAATTCTGTGTACCCTGGCAGTGGGAAACACAGACAGACAGCAGCAGCAGCAGGAGGAATGGAGGAGTAGTGTGAGTGTGGCAGCAGGCAGGCAGCGTGACATAATAGCCCTGGTACCTAGCGGTGATACCAGGGCGTAAATAAACACAACAGGAGGTCCCAGACAGCGGTCGTGCAGCCCACATCGTGTCCAATACACAACTGGGACAACACAGTTTTCAACCCGGGCACCTCAGAAAAATTAAACCTTTTTTTTTTTTTTTTATGGTTTATTTTATTTTTTTTTTTACAGCAAATTACACAGACAGATATAGCTATTGTTTGACGTAATAGCTGGTGGCAGAGTGGCAGCAGAAGGTAAAGCTGTGTACCCTGGCATTGGGAAACACAGACAGACAGCAGAAGGGCAGTACACAGCAGCCCACTGTAGGTGTTAAATGTGTGGCTGCAGGCGACGTAATAGTCAAAGTGAACCAGGCTGGCTTAGTGAGCAGGAGCCAGGAGGTGGTAAAGGGTGGTAAGGCACATTAACGATGGTTGTTCCGGTAGCCAGTTCATGTCTCCCTCTCGCCGACAACAGGGGCCAGGAACTCACCTTCCACCCACGCCTGGTTCATCTTGAGAAACGTCAGTCTGTCCACAGACTTGTGAGACAGACGTGAGCGTTTCTCGGTGACCACGCCACCAGCTGCACTGAAGCAGCGCTCGGACAGCACGCTAGAAGGGGGACAGGACAGCACTTCCAGGGCGTACTGCGCCAGCTCGCTCCAGATCTCCAGGCGCTTGACCCAATACTCCATGGGATCAACAGGGGCATCGCTGTCAAGCCCGCTGTAGGACCCCATGTAGTCAGCCACCATGCGGGTCAGGTGCTGGCTGTGACCGGAGGAGGATGCTGCTGCATGCACCTCCTCTCTAGTCACTGCTGCCGGAGCCTCTACAGTCCTGTAGAGCTCGTTGCTGAGAGACAGCAGATCTGTGAGGCGCTTGCTGCTGGATGCAGGCACCTGCTGCTGCCTCTGTGCTGGCTGGACAGTGGGGGTGGAAGGCTGGGGGAAGGCTTCCTCCAAGCGCTCAACAAGGGCCTGCTGCAAGCTCCTTATTTGTTGCGCTGGGTCTCCTCCTGCAGGCGGCAGGAACTGGCTCAACTTCCCCTTGAGGCGCGGGTCCAACATCATGCTGATCCAGATGTCCTCCCTCTGCTTCATCTGGATCACCCTGGGGTCCTTGCGCAGGCACGTCAGCATGTGCGCTGCCATTGGGAAGAGGCGGGCCACGTGTGCTGGCACATCGACGGCAGTGCTGTCCTCATCCTCCTCCTCTGCCTCCTCAGCCTCATCCTCTCTCCACCCCCGCACCAACTCAGCTGCACTGTGCTGATCCCCCTCATCAGCAGCAAGGTCAGGGACCTCCACCAAGTCCTCCTCCTCCTCCCCCTCAGAGGTGGACTGTGCAGCTGCATGCCGCTCCTGCTGGTCCAAGGCTGCCGCTCCCTGTTCCAGCAAAGCATCGAGGGAGCAAGACAAACCAGGGGCACCCACTCGCAAACCGTAGCATGGTCCCTGCTCACCATGTTAGTGGCCTGCAGAAAGGGAGCCAGCACTAAGCACACCTGCTGCATGTGCCTCCAGTCATCATCGGGGACGATGGACGGGATGTTGCTGGTCTTGTCCCTTCTCTGAGCGGCGGAAACAGTGGCCAGGGCAATTTACTGGTTGACAGCGTGCTTCTGTTCAACCAGACGCTCCAACATCGCCAGGGTGGAGTTCCAGCGAGTTGGAACGTCAATGATCAGCCGATGGCGTGGCAGCTCCAGCTCCTTTTGCACGTCTTCCAGGCTCGCACAGGCTGCAGCCGAGCGCCAGAAGTGACGCACAACGTTCCTTGCCATTTCCAGCAGTTCGCCCATCCCCTGGTAGGTGCGCAAGAACTTCTGCACCACCAGGTTCAGCACGTGGGCAAGACAGGGGATGTGGGTCAGGTTTCCCCTGTCGATTGCAGCAACCAGATTGGCCCCATTGTCGGCCACCACCTCTCCGACTCTGAGGCCTCTGGGGGTCAGCCAAATCCTCTCCTGCTCCTGGAGTTTGGCCAACACATGGGTTGCCGTCAGTTTGGTCTTCCCAAGGCTGACCAACTGCAGCAGCGCTTGGCAGTGGCAGGCCTTCACGCTGCTGCTGAGGTGGGGGGTTTGGCCAGGTGTGCCGGAGGATGGCAGAGGATCGGAGGAACCTGCTGCAGTTCCCCTGACCCTGCGGGGTGGCACCACTCACTGTGTTGCTGCTGCTGCTGTGCCCGCTGCTGCTCTCCCATCCTCACCCCCTTCCACCAAGCTGACCCAGTGGACAGTGAAAGACAGGTAGCGGCCTGTCCCGAAGCGGCTGCTCCAGGAGTCCATGGTGACGTGGACCCTTTCACCAACCGCGTGCTCCAGCCCTCGCTCCACATTGGCCATCACAAAGCGGTGCAGTGCAGGAATGGCCTTGCGGGCGAAAAAGTGTCTGCTGGGGAGCTGCCAGTCTGGGGCTGCACAAGCAAGCAGCGCACGCATGTCGCTCCCCTCCTGCACGAGCGTGTACGGCAGGAGTTGGGAGCACATGGCCCGTGCCAGCAAGCCGTTCAGCTGCCGCACGCGACGGCTGCTGGGAGGCAGAGCCCTAACCACCCCCTGGAAGGACTCGCTCAAAAGGCTCTGGCGTGGCCTTTTGCTAGCACGGGAATCAGCGGACACAGCAGAGGAGGCCACTGAGGACTGGCTGCCAGAACAGGCCTCAGTGTCGGCGGCAGGAGTTGCAGAGGGGGGAGGAGCAGTGCGTTTCCGCACTCCTGCTGGTGCTGCTGGAGGAGCAGGAGGGCGGGTGGCTGCTGTTGCTGCTGCTGCTGCTGAAGGCTGTGCAGTGATGGGTGTGGTGCCACTGCCAGCACCAGATGCCTTCAACCTCTGGAACTCCTCATGCTGGTGGAAATGTTTCGCAGGAAGGTGGTTGATGAGCGAGCTGGTGCTGAACTTTAAGGGGTCTGCACCTCTGCTCAACTTCCGCTGACAGTGGTTGCAAGTGGCGTACTTGCTGTACACTGTGGGCATGGTGAAAAATCGCCAGATTGGTGACAAAAACAACCCCCTATGGCCTGGAGCCGCTGCTGCCTGTCTCCCTGTGGTTGGTGGGGGGGGGGGGGGGTGCGGCTGGTGGTGGTACTGGCAGATGCTGCTGCTGCTGCTGCTGAGCCTGCTGAGCCTGCTGAGCGCCTCCTTGCAAGGCCCACAAGTGCATCCTCCTCCTCCTCCTCAGAGCTGCTGATGACGACATCCCCTGGAGCTGGTGGCACCCAGTCTTTGTCTTTCACCGTGTCATCATCATCATCCCCCTCCTGAAACATGTCCTGCTGGGATGATGACCCCCCAAACTCCTCTCCTGATGCATGGATGGGCTGCTTGACTGTCGCCACAGTCTTGCTGTCCAATCCCTCCTCCCCCAAAGTGCCCATCAGCATCCCCTCCTCAAAATCGCCAACAACAGCAGACAATACCCTGATGATGCCTGGGGTAAAAAGACTGCTGAGTGACAGGTCGGCGACTGACGGTGAACTGGCCTCCTCCCCAGGCCCTGCTGGGCGGCTGCTGCGAACAGGGGTGGTGGTGGTGGTGAGGGTGGAGGCCTCGGATGCAGAGCTGATGGCGGGCTGCTCATCCTCCGTCATCAGTTGCACCACAGTGGCTGCATCCTTTTCCTCAATGGGACGTTTCCGACCCGGCTGGAGGAAAATAGGAGCAGGTGCTACACGCTGCTGCTGCTGTGTCTCTGCAGCGTGAGTTGCAGATGCTCCTGCTGGGCGGCGCCCAAGGCATCCACGGCCAGTGGCTATAGGAGGAATGTTAGCCACTGACGCAGCTGCTGCGGAACTGTGCATGGTGGCGCGGCCGCGGCTTGCCACAATGCTGCTCCCTCGCCTCCTGATTCCCTTGCTGCCCTTCCCCTTGCCCAAACCGCGCTGGCTGCCACTTCCAGACATCTTAGATGTTTTGGGCGTAAACACAAAAGTTTTTTAAAAGGGCGGGTGAAAAAGTGGGGTACTTTAATGGAGTGGGTTGGTGGGTGAGGTGACACTAATCACTAAGTGATTAGATCGCTAAGTGATTAGTACAGTACAAATACAAAATACAATAATCGGTATTGGTAATCAGTAAGTGTGAACAGTGAACACAGTGAGTGTTTCCAATAGTACACTAACTAGAAATTACAATAATCAGTAGTAATCAGAAGGAAATAGAGTGTGTGTACACTACAGACAGTGAGTGCACACACACACACACGCAGGAGCTAGCCTATGAACAGTGACTGAGTGTCCCTACTAGTACAGTAAGTAGTAACAGTCAGTAAGTACAACTAGAAATTACAATAATCAGTAGTAGTAATCAGAAGGAAATAGAGTGTGTGTACACTACAGACAGTGAGTGCACGCACACACACACGCAGGAGCTAGTAGCCTATGAACAGTGACTGAGTGTCCCTACTAGTACAGTAAGTAGTAACAGTCAGTAAGTACAACTAGAAATTACAATAATCAGTAGTAATCAGAAGGAAATAGAGTGTGTGTACACTACAGACAGTGAGTGCACGCACACACACACGCAGGAGCTAGCCTATGAACAGTGACTGAGTGTCCCTACTAGTACAGTAAGTAGTAACAGTCAGTAAGTACAACTAGAAATTACAATAATCAGTAGTAATCAGAAGGAAATAGAGTGTGTGTACACTACAGACAGTGAGTGCACGCACACACACACGCAGGAGCTAGCCTATGAACAGTGACTGAGTGTCCCTACAGTACAGTAAGTAGTAACAGTCAGTAAGTACAACTAGAAATTACAATAATCAGTAGTAATCAGAAGGAAATAGAGTGTGTACTGTGCACACACACACACGCAGGAGCTATGATGAACAAACAGTGACAGTGAGTGTCCTAGTACAGTTACAGTATAACTACACAATACAATCAATCAGTAGTAAAGGACAGCAGAAACACTGGTATAGATAAGAAGAGAAATAAAGTAACAGAGGACAGGAGGACAGCTGCCCACACAGGCAAGGCCCTGAGGCCTAAAGCTGTAAGCTTGCCTGCAGCAGCTGGCTGTCTCTAGTAACACACAAGCTACTAACTAAAATACAATGTCTATCTAACTAACAACAATATAGGTGTATATAGGAGGTGTATGTGAGCAAAAACGCTAGGTAATTGACCACTATAGAGCTCTTGCTAAGCCAAAGCACAAAGGAGCAGATCTCTCTCTGTACAAAGTCAGGCAAGGACGGAAAAACGGAACATGGCGGCCGCTATTTATAGGGTAGGGGCTGGCCAGGGTCCCCCTCTGTGATTGGCTGCCGTCAGAGGGCCTGGGAGCCCTCTGATTGGCTCTAAGGACATCAATCTGGGCTATGACGCTATTCGAGCTCGGTATTCGAGCTCGAATAGCGCTGTTGCTCGAATAGCGTGAATAGTGGATGGGCTATTCGAGTTTACTCGAATAGCCCATTCGAATACCTGCAGCTATTCGGAGCTCGAATACCGAGCTCGAATAGCTGAAAAAGAACTCGAATATTCGAGCTCTGTTGAGCACCACTGTATGCAAATAGGCCCGGCGGGGCCTGAGAAATCCTCCTGCGCAGGTTACCCCGAACTGAGTTCAGGATAACCGGCAAGGAGGTTAAAACACATAGGTTCAAAATCAGATTCAATTAACAACCATACATACTCATCATAAATTCATACCCTAGAGAGGCCTCTCTATTCCCTAAAAAATGAATGGATCCACGTAAAAAATATACATTCGCTACAAAACCCTTAATAAAAATTGATTGTTAGACCTTCCATATAAATCGTCAAATCTTCTTTGGCAAAGGAGTGTAACTTCTAACATGTATAGCAGATATCACTTATACTCCTCTATTGCAAGTATTGGGTCAATCTGTGCCGATTAATCTCCAAACAGTACTATGGTCAAAACACTCACGGTTCCTTCTTAATGGATACACCACCTCCTCTCCAAGTCCACTTTGGATCTTGATAGAACACTAGCTCCGCTCCACTTCAACTCCCAAACAGCTGCGTGTGACTGTCTCTTTGGTAGTTACAATCTACGTGCCGCTTTCCAGACTGGCGTTCTCCGTACAGCATACGTCACTTCCGTTTGTAAGTGGCAAGAGTCCGCTCGCTGTACTACACATCCGGCAGTCTTCTGCATGCACTGTTTTTGGGTGACGTCACCTCTTTAGGTTGCTGGAACTCTGCTGGCGGCTGTTGCGCGCTCACAGTACGCCGCTTCCAGGACCTATACAGATTGTTGCAGGCTCTTCAAACACTTGCATTAGCACCTCTACGCTTTTCTGCCGATAGCCGTCGGCCTTCTTCAGGAGGATTTAAAGTTCCAAGGGCAGCTTGATCCTTCCATCTTTATAGTCATCTGACCTTAGTTACTGCCTGCCCTTCCTCATTCTCGGCGTGATTTTCGTCAGCTGACAGACTCCATTTTTGTGTAGCCCATAGCCAGTATGTGTATGAGCTATAGTGGCTGCTACTTGTAATCAAACATCTACACTCCATTGTTACAATTGCCGATTATCCACTACATATACATACTAATAAGCATCCCACCCCCCACATTTATGCAATACCAACCCTCTAAGTAAAATTAAATTAAAATTACTTAAAAAAAGGCGAACAACTCCATCTCACTATTTAAACCTTTAGGAATTAGTGTTTCCAACTGATAAATCCATTTGGATTCATTACGAGACATCCTCTGAATATAATCACCACCCCTTCTCCCACGACCAATTACTTCTAACCCGAAAAAAATGGTACCATTTAGACTCCCCCCATGTTTATCTTTATAATGCTTTGACAACGGGTGTGTTTCACTTTTATTTTCAATTTTATTAAAATGTTCCCTAATCCTGCTCTGCAGTGCTCTTTTCGTCCTTCCCACATACCTCTTCCGGCAGGGGCACTGGATACAGTAGATAACTCCGCATGTAGTGCAGGTGATTTGATCTTTGATTTTATATTTCACTGAGTCCAGTGCTTCAACTTCTATTATCCTGCCAGGATTACTGGTTCTCCTACAATTCAAACAAAACCAGCCCTCCCCCTCCCATTCCTCCCCTCGATTCCATCGCCCTTGTACTCATTAGCTGCTGTTGCTATGGATAATCCTATATTAGGGGCCCTCTTAAAAATAACCATAGGTATTTCCGGTAGTAATTCCCCCAGGGTTTTATCCTGTTTCAGTACATTCCAATGCTTATTAATAATGTGCCTCATTTTCTTTGATTGCACACTATATTGTAGTGTCACACTGAAATCATTACCGTCCCAATCTTGTCTGCTCCTGGGCACCAACAACTCTTCACGGTCCCTTTGTCTAACCGTTACCCTGGATTGTTCAACCCTCTCTGCTGGGTACCGCTTCTCTAAGAGGCAGTTTCCCAGCTTCTGGGCCTCTAAATCATATTCCTGTATACGGTATCCGTACAGTGGCGGCGAAGCCTGGTGAACTGCCCCTTGGGAACCTCATTAAGCCACCTTGGTAGGTGGCAGCTTGTATATAAAATATAGCTATTAACATCAACCGTCTTCTGAAAAGTTCTCGTTTTCAGAGACTCCGTTCCCACATATACCTCCAAATCCAAAACATTTATACTTTCTTTACTTATACTGGTTGAACTCGATGGACGTATGTCTTTTTTCAACCAAAATAACTATGTAACTATGTTATCTCTGTGGTAAATCTAATCTTCCAATCATTTCCATTTACCGCTGTAATATATTCATCTAGCGCCACTCTGTTACCGCGCCATATCAGTATCACATCATCGATGAAACGGCGCCATAGGACCAGGTCCGCACCCGGGCCCTCCTCTCCATACACATAACTTTCCTCCCAATGGGACATAAATAAATTTGCATATGCAGGTGCGAACCTGGTCCCCATCGCCGTTCCTCCGACTTGTAGGTACCAGCAACCATTATATTCAAAATAATTGTGTTCTAGAATAAACTTTATTGATCTTAAAATAAAATCCTTTTGTGCATCATTCATTGTTTCATCTTTATCTAGATAAAACCTGACTGCTTCCAATCCTCTCCTATGTTCAATAACAGTATAAAGAGATGACACATCCATAGTACACAATATCAAATCCTCCTTCCACGGCAAACCCTCTACAGTATTCAACACATCCCTAGTATCCTTAATATAAGCTCTGGTCTCTTTAACATATTTTTGTAAGAATGTGTCCACATATCTAGAGAGGATTGCCATTAGGGATCCCACCCCCGACACTATAGGCCTGCCCGGTGGACTTGCCAGATCTTTATGTACTTTTGGCAGATGGTAAAACATTGGTCTCCTGGGATGTTTAACCATCAGGAAATCATATTCCCTCTGGTCCAATATTCCGGACAAGAGTCCCTCCTCCAATAAGGATTTTAGCTGCTTGGCATACTCGACTGTAAATCTGATTTGCTGTTTGTAGCTCCACCCAGATGTGCAGGGGGGACACGAGACCCCCAGAACATATCATCCCAGGTAGTGAGGGATCCGTGTACCAAGTTTCGTGAGTGACACACACACACACACACACACACACACACACACACACACACACACACACACACACACACACACACACACACACACACACACACACACACACACACACACACACACACACACACACACACACACACTTTTATATATATAGATATATAGATAAACATGTCTTTACCAAGCTTGTTTAGCAATGTTTATATTTTCATGCTTTTTCATAGATGAGCTTTCAAAAAGAAGTGGTGGTTTTGGACATGATGCCCGATACGTTTGATGATCAGTACATCGGCTGTGCAGACAAAATGGAGGCAGTGATGCCAAAGATACTAGAGGTAGAGATGAGGGATGACCAGTTTGCCACAATGTGGAACAAGTCAAGCCAAGAATGGAACAGAACTAATTTCAATGTCCCTAAGGAATTTAAAGATGAATACGGGATTGCACTCTTGTTGTACACAATGGAAAGTCCATACCCGATCTACAGCCAGCTGAATCGTAATATCTCCATTGCTGGACAGTCTAGAGATTATTACATGGACAAATTCCATTTCAAAGCTCTTCATTTCTACCTGACCAGAGCCTTGCAGATGCTGAGAAGCAACTGCAGTACCATGACTCAGGTCTACAGGGGGACAAACATTGGTCCCGTGAAAGTCACCAATGAAATGCGATTCGATCGATTTGCATCTTCATCTTTGAGTAAAGCAAAGGCTCAAAAATTTGGACAAAACCCCTTTTTCATCATCTCAACATGTTACGGTGTGGACATTGATGGATATTCGCCCTATGAGGAGCTAGAGTTCCTCATTCCTGTTGGAGAAACATTTAACAGAGTCAGCCAGTCTGGAACAACATACACTCTGAAGAGCACTCGGCAAATCTGCAGCTTCTTCAACTGTACCTACTTTGGATGTGAGTACAGAGGTGCCAACATTTAAACCTCCGTAGTGTCTGCATTTCCTTAGGAAAATAACGCTCAACACAGTGGCACCAACAAAGGTTAAATACACTAAAAGCTAATTAAAAGGGAGGTAGTGGTGGACTTACCTCTTGGTAATTCAGGCACAATGGGTACTGGTATCAAAAACACTACAAGATGGAGGTGCAAAGGTCACAGATTTTGGAAAGAAAGATACTCCAGAATTTTGCCCGACAATGCAGGTCATCCAGCAAAACGCATCAGGTAGTGAAAATAAAACTGTTTTTGATACTAGACCCAATGAGGTTGATTCACTAAACCGTTTTTTGTCTTTTTAAAACTCAATTCCACCAATATTTGCAGAGCGTGCTGGAGCAGCTATTTACTTCTCAGTTCTGCTATCTCCCTTCAGCCCTGTCGCAGCGTCCCCTCTCTTAAGCCTCATAGACACGGGTTACAACTGTCGCTGCAACCACATGGCACGGGCGTGTTGCGGCGACAGGTCCCCCGTGTGTATAACGCACCAAGAGATGAGAAACTTCTACGGTACAAATTTGTTTATGACTCTACATAGTGGTGGTGGTGGTGGTGGGGGGGGGGGGGGTTACTACCTAATGCAGGGGGCCTAGCTGGCAATCTATACTGGGAAGGTGGGCTGCCTAATACTCAGGGTACATCTGCCAATATATACCGGGTAGGAGGGGGGTTCCTTATACTGAGGGCTCATCTGGCTACCTATACTGGGGAGCAGGGCTACCCCTTACTGGGTGCATATCTGGGTACTTATACTGGATTGGGGGCTACCTAATACTGGGGGTACTGGGGGCTCATCTGGTTACCTATACTGTAGAGGGGACGCCCCTCTATATGGGGGGGGGGGGGCAAGGGCACATATGGCTACCTATACTGGGAAACAGGTTACCAAATTCTCAGGGTACATCTGGCTTTCTATACTGGGTAAGAGAGCTCCCTAGTACTGGGACACATCTGGGCATGCATGTGGGGGGAGGGGAACATACTAAATACTGAGGGCATATCTGGCTACCTATACTGGAGGGGAGGGGGCATCAGGGGCATTTTTATGTATAGGCATTACAGGCCACTGCCTGGAGTGCCATTAGTTCTGGGAGGGCAGCATGCCTGAGATTAAGCCCCACCCCCTGAATTAAGCCCCACCCCCAGCTAAAACACACCTCCCGAAGGAAGCCGCACACCCCAAAGGTGTCTGTACCTACTTCTGTCCCCTTGTGCCTCCTTCTGTCTCCTTGTGCCACTTTTATTCTCACTGTGCCACCTCTGCCCCATGTGTGTCTCTCTGCCCCCCGTGCCTCCTTCTGTCTCTCTTTTTGCCTCCTTCTGTCTAGCTTTGTGCCTCCTTCTGTCTCCTTGTGCCAAGTTCAGCCCCCCTGTGCCTCCTCTGCCCCTTTGTGTGTCCAGAGATGGATTAAAGTGAAATGGTGTCCTAGGTAAGCAAAAACTTTTGGCCCACACATGATGGCTACCTAGCTTTTTTGGCAAGATTTATTGGGGGTTAGCATAAACCAGGCCCCTATACTCTTTACAGACCTAGGCACCTGCCTAAGTTGCCTTGTGGATGATCCGGCTCTGTATGCATCCCTCTGTGCCTCCCTCTGTCCCACTGTGCCTCCTTCTGTCCCCCTTTGTGCATGCCTCTGTCCCCTTGTCCCACTATTTGTTCCCACTCCCCCAGTCCAGTGTGTAAAGGCAGAGTATAGTGCAGCAGAAGCTGTGCTCTCACCTCTCCTCTGGAGTCCAGTGCTGTGCCTGTGCAACCATCCTGTCTGTTTTCTGCTCCCTCTAGTGCTGGCTCTCCTCATGTAGAGTGTAATCACGCTACATGCGGTATGAGATGCTGGGCACTAGGGCGAGTGGTGAGATGACAGGCAGAAGCACAGCATTGGACTCCAGTGGAGAGATGAGAGCACAGCTTCTGCAGGAGGGGGTGTGCAGCAAAATGCGTCAGGATCGGCGTGTTGTTTGTATCTCAGGGACTCCCTGTAGTATGCATTTACCCCGTACGGCACATGGTGTATATTCTCTAGTGCGTGGTATTTTCTTTCAGGGAGGCGTTGGAGATGACACAGGACTTCTTGCCTGGAGTGACAAAAAGGATAGAAATGCCCGGGGGGGGGGGGGGGGGGGGGGGCACACAATACTGTGGGCACATCTGATATCTATACAATTCTGGGGGCATCTCTGGTGCTGGAGAACTTTGTTTGTCTTTCCCGTTACTGTGTGACGGATATAAAGAATACCTGTAACCACAATCAGAAAAAAGTAACATACTCTCCTGAGAGGGGGAGGGCTCTGGATCTCTTAGAGCATTCCTGGTCCTCTCTGCACGCCCTCATTACATCACTGGGCCCCTGTTTAAAGTTCCCACCGGCTACGTCTTCGGGTCTCCTTCGAAGTATTTGGGTTCTCTGAGTACTTCTGCACATGAGCAGCTCCACGCTTGCATCTGGGTAGTATGGATTCATCTCCGGAAGTACTTGGAGACCCGAGTACTTCCGTAGCCTTCCGAAGAAACCCAACGGCTTCTTCGACATTAAAGTCAATGGGACCCTGATTAATAAAAAGAAGCCAGATACTTACCTAAGGAGAGGGAAGGCTCTGCGCCCTAGTGAGCCTCCCCTCCTCTCTCCTGGTGCCCTCGTCACAGCGGCAGCTCCTCCGTTCAAATCCCCTGCAGCGGACAGACAGAACAGACACCCTCAGCCGCTATAGCGGCAGCATCCTCCAAGACTTCCGTACTGCTCTGTTTATTGACGTCACCCCATGACCCCGGCACATGCGCCACAGGTCATGAAAGGGCGCCAGTAGCCAAGGCAGTACGGAAGCCTCGGAGGACTCTGCCGCTATAGCGGCTGAGGGGCATGATAATCGCCAGCAAAATGGGCGGAAAAGGACCAGCAGCATAGGACATTACAGCGGCTGCTGCTTTACCAAGTCAGGACATCCGATCATGCAGCTGCCTCACCGCGGGGACAAGGAAAGCGTTGCCGGGGAGATGAATTGTACATCACTACAGCGCTGCTGCTATGCCGCCGGGGACTCGGAAACGCATTAGATCATAATGCTGCTGCTGCTTTCTGACCGGGGACCTCAATAGGACGATGTGCAGCCTGGACATCTACACTGGACCACTACTTTTTAAAGAAGAAGCTGCCACCCAGGCTGGATGGGTGAGAGCTCAATGTTATTGTAGTGGTCAGTTAGTGTAGCTAGGTCAGGGTGAAGGGAAGTAGGGGTATGTGCAGTGCAGTGCAGTGTAGTGTAGTGTAGCTGGGTGGGGGAGGCATCAGGGCTTAGTGAAGTGAAGTGCAGTGTAGTGTAGTTGGTGGGGGCAGCAGTGGTTAGTGTAGCTGGGCAGTGTAACTACTTAGCTAGAGAAGTCTGAGTGGAGGGGGTTTAAGGTTCATAAGCCACTCCTGGACCAGGGATGCACCTAGGTTTAGTTTTTATTTTTTTCCTTGTTTTTTGCCCTCTAAACCAAGGTGCGTCTTATAGTCCGGAGCGTCTTATAGTCCGAAAAATACGGTAAGTTGTTAAACTAATCGGTTCCCATTGACATTAAAGTTAGAGGCTGGCATGAGGGTGGGGCTTGAGGGGATCCAGAGCCTTTCCTCTTCTTAGGCGAGTGTGTAACTTCGCTTTCTCTGCGTGGATGCAGGTATCCTTTAAAGAGACACTGAAGCGAAAAAAAAATTATGATATTATGCTTTGTATGTGTAGTACAGCTAAGAAATAAAACATTAAGATCAGATCCATCAGTCTAATTGTTTCCAGTACAGGAAGATTTAAGAAACTCCAGTTGTTATCTCCATACAAAAAAGCCATTAAGCTCTACGACTTTCAAAGTCGTGGAGAGGGCTGTCTTCTGACTTTTATTATCTCAACTGTTAGTTAATTTTTTACTTTTCCTCTGCCAGAGGAGAGGTCATTAGTTCACAGACTGCTCTGAAAGAATAATTTTGAATGCGGAGTGTTGTGTAATCTGCACATATTAGAGAATGATGCAATGTTAGAAAAAACACTGTATACCTGAAAATAAAAATATGAGAATATTTTCTTTGCTGCTAATTGTCATGATCGCTGCTGCAGCAGGTATTGCTGGAAGTAGTAGTGCTGCAGCTCAGGCAGTTCTGATCTCTTTCCATGCAAACTGCATAGCTTTGTCTGCCTTTCCCTGCTGTCAGCTTGTGACTGATTATCATTCACCTGTGTGGGAATCTGCATGTCTGCTCCCATTGGATGACCTCAGTATAAAGATCTGCTTCCTGCAGGGTTTCCTCGGGTTCTCATAGCTTCAGTTTAAGCTTGTCTTGCTGTCGCTTCAGCCCCGATCGTGTTTCTTGTTCTAAAGATACTTTGCTGGTCTTTGCATCATATATTGGTTCATTGCCAATATATATGCATACCAGCACGTTTATTATTTTTCTTGTATTCGTGTTACGTTGATACATTAGTGTCGCTGATGTATACGTACACGAACTGTTTATATCCTGTGTGCAGTTAGTCAGCTTTCCAGCACGTTTTGGTAGTTTGCGCGTATCGTGAGCACCCGTGCTGAGCTAGTATCCTGCTCCTGGTCCTGTTCGTGGATTGCGTTCATCTCTGCGAGGAGATAACGAATCCTTCTGAATCCTGTCCTGTTACCGTTTGTGGATTGCGTTCATCTCTGCGAAGAGATAACGAATCCTTCTGAATCCTGTTCTGTTACTGTTTGTGAATTGCGTTCATCTCTGCGAAGAGATAACGAATCCTTCTGAATCCTGTTCTGTTTCCGTTTGTGGATTGCGTTCATCTCTGCGAAGAGATAGCGAATCCTTCTGAGTCCTGTTCCCTGTATTACTCCAGTCCTAGTCAGCGTTCCTGCTTATGTCATATATCGGTTCATTGCCGATATATACATATGTTAGTCAGACGTTACAAATAGTTTCTTTGATAGCTGTAATTGTAATACGCTAGGAAAACATACTTATTGTATATTTGTCTGTGTTACGTTCATCTATCTTGATCCTGCTATTTCCTGACTATCCTGTCCTGTCTTTGTGAGGCACGCCATCGCTGCAACGCATTGGCTGCCTCATTCCAGTCTGTCTCGTTGTGGACGCTTGCTGTCGCTGAGTAGCGGCTGGCTAGCAAGCGTTCATTCTGTCTACCTGTCCTGATCTCCTCAGTTCTGGTTTATGAGCTCAGCGCTACCTTGCGCTGAGACGTTATAGCGAAAGTATTGTTTGTGGCTGTCGGATCTGCACCGGCTCTGTGCGCCACAATCTCCTATTGGAGTCAGTCCTCCCCTCCACTATACTAGGGATAACCTGTTTCCGTGTGCTAGTGTGTGTACCTCCTCCACGTCAGCTCATGCGTTGCATGCTGACTGTGGAGAATACACCACCAAGCCTTACATTATGAGAACCCCATTACCAATCCCCATTGTGGGGGGGATTCCCAGAAAGTATGACACTGTTAATTATGGTTCCTGTTCCTTTAAGAAATTTGAAGAACTTAGCTCTGAAACAGAAAATGAGTTTTTCTCTGAATGTGCCAGGTTCCTGGCCAATCCCGATCTCCAAGCGACTCCTGTTTCAACCTGGGCACTCCAACTAAGTTATATTTTATTTAAAGGGGAATTATTCCAGTGGGCATTTGATGTTCTCAATCATTCCGATTTGAAAGAGAGACCGCTTGAATTTCTAGCGTTTGTGATCCATAACTGGTTGCGCATAGATCCATTGCCTTTTCCTCTTAATGAACTCCTGGCAGCAGGCCAATCAGCTTCTCCTTCAATTGCTTGCAAAAATGTTCAGCAAGCAGAAAGTGTTACTGATAATTTTCCTGCAGCCTTGAATAAATCACCAAAAACAGCAGGGTCTAAGGCAAAACGCAAACGTTCTAAGAAACGTGTCCGATCTGCAGAGTCGTTATCCTTAGCGACTGAGACCTATAATGAGATTCTGCCATTAACAGATAATGAAATGCAATTGTCTTTCAGGGGAGTTAAATGGACTTATGAAACTACTAATGAACTTTCCTCCCTGGCTAGGGAAAATAAAGATTTTTGTTTAAAAGAATTATCTGAGTATGATTATGAGGAGATATTACAGAGTATTGAACAAATCAACTTATTTGTGAAGCAAGGAAAGTTTGCATACACTACAGTTCAACACTTGCTACAGGTATTGGAGATTCTTAAGAATAAGGAATCTGCCAATCACCTGCTAATTAACCCAATATATGTCCCTGCTACAATCATATCTGCAAACCATGATCTGCCTGTTAAGTATGCTTGGAATCCTCCATTTGAGAAAGGAGAGATGGAAGCTCTGGTCAATGATTGGAAGAATGATTCAAGTTCATTTTGTCAATTTTACAGTGCAAAAAGTGAATTAGTATTGAATGCATGCATTAAGTCTGCCTATAACCTAATAAAAACTGGTGTGTGTGGGTATGACTTTGTGGCTCCATTGATTGATGTGTGGGAACTGATTTTGGATGATTTTTATGTGACTCCGAATTCGCAAATTTGGCGTTCTGACCCGCCTGCTTCAGCACCTTTGGCTGATTCAGCAGGTGATTCGGAGCTCTTTTTGTGTGAAATTGAAGTTCCTGCAATTCCACCCTGTACCATGGATAACTCAGTGTTACTTACCAGTAAAACAGAAGCCACTGATACATTCTTAACCTTGCCCTGCGCAAATTTCTCAGCAGAGAATCCAGAGGTCCTGCTGACTTCCGAGTCCAGTCTAGCCAGTACTCATGAGTCTTTGTTCAGTGAAACAGACACCAGAAAAATCTTGCCTGCCTCTGCAAACACTTCTGCAGAAATTACCTGTGTTAATAAAGTTCAACTCCTGTCTGATCCAGCAGATGCCAATAGATGCACTACATCAGTTTCCGAGTCCCAGCAATCCTGTCTAGAAACCTCAGAACCCCAGCATCTGAATTTCCCAATTTTACAGATGAATGGTGATTCAGATGAGCAAACATTGTGTCTTGATCTTCCTGTTTCTACACCTCGCTCTAGTTTCGTGAATAGCTCAGAGCATCTGCTATGTGAACCTGAAATCGCAGAATTATTGCCTTGTTCAGAAAATGTTCCAGTAAATTTGCCCTGTACCATGAATTGTGCAGTAGATCTCTCCAATGAAACTCAGGTCACAGAATCATTATGCTGTCCAGCAGGTGCTTCCATGGTTTTGCCCTGCAATATGGACTGTTCAGTGATCCTGTCCAGTGAAGCTGGGGTCGCAGAGTCTTATGCTTCACCCAGTACTTTGGATACTTCAAACCCTCTAGCAGAAGACGCTGAGGCACTACTTACCTCAGTGGGTGTTGCAGCAATATTCACTTGTTTAGCAGCTGTTTTGGAATTACAGTCTGCTCTAATAAAACTTGATGAATCTCTGCCCAGAGAAGCAGAAGCCATTGAAATATTGTCCTCGTCAGCAAGTGTGTTAGATACCTTGCCCTGTACACAGTCTGATTTAACCAATGTTGTGGAGTCCCTCTCCAGTGTTGTAACAGCCGAGGAACTCCAGCCCTGTCCTCTGCATGTTTCAGAAGTCTTGCCCTGTAACATGGATAATTCTGATTCTCTGGTCAAAATAACAGAAGTCTCAGAATTTCAGTCTGATTTAGTAAGTGTTCCTGAAAACCCGTCTGGTATCTTGGGAAATTCCGATTCTCTGGCCGGTGTGGCAGAGATTCCGGAGTTCCCTTCCTGTCCAGGGAATCCCTCAGTTTTGCCTGGTCCAGTGGGGGCTGCTGCAATACTGATTTGTTCTGCAGCCCCTCATGAGCTCCAATCCAGTGTATTAGATGAGTCTCTGTCCAGTCCAGAGGTAGTTGTGGAGTCCCTATCTGGTTCAGTGCATACATCAGAAGATTTGTCCCGTCTTGTTAGTGCCCCTGAACCTGATTTGTTACTGACTTTGCTGGAATCAGCGACATCTAAGTCTGATCCTGCATTCTTGTGTGAAAGTCCAGTAGTTGCGAAGTCTAGTCATGATGATTTTTTTTTGGCCGGTCCTGGTTTTGGTCCTGTCTTGGCTGACCCTGAGGCTCACAGTTCCTTGACATGCCCAGAGGTTTCTCTTGTGCCAGTGTGCCCAGATGTTCTTTGTGTGCCAGAATGCCCAAGTGTGTCTAAGGTGTTAGCGTGCCCTGATGCTTCCTTAGTGGGAACATGTTCTGATGTTGCCAGTCTGCCTGCATGCCCAGAGATGGTTCTGGTCTCTGAAAGCCCTGATCTTGATGTTTGTCCCTGTGGCCCTGACTCGGGAATTGCCCTAGGTTCCATAGGGGTTCTTGATAGTTCTCTATGTGAGCCTAAGGGGCGTTCTGACCTATGGGGGTCTCTTTGGAGCTTCGAAGTGTTCTGGGAGATCTCTGAGGAAACTTGTCCTGGTGCCTTGGACTGGTTCAACAGTGGGTTATGTGTTGGTAAAGACAATCCTGGTGGGCATTGCAAAGGCTTTGGCGTTTTTGAACGGTTCTTGGAAGGTGGTGGGTATCGCTCAGGGAGTTTCGGAGGGCTTTCTTCTGGAAATCATGGTTCTGATGGGTGTCACACTGGGGCTTGTGGTACTGATGGGTATGGTTCTGTAGGTTCTGGTTCTGATGGGTCCAGTCTTGTGGGGACTGATTCTGGAATTTGGTCTTGCCGGGCTGTCCCGGTCATCATGAATTATCAGTCAGACTGTTTTGTTGGGAATTTCAGTTTTGAAAAGCGTCTGGAATCCGCTTTTAAAGGGGGAGGTACTGTCATGATCGCTGCTGCAGCAGGTATTGCTGGAAGTAGTAGTGCTGCAGCTCAGGCAGTTCTGATCTCTTTCCATGCAAACTGCATAGCTTTGTCTGCCTTTCCCTGCTGTCAGCTTGTGACTGATTATCATTCACCTGTGTGGGAATCTGCATGTCTGCTCCCATTGGATGACCTCAGTATAAAGATCTGCTTCCTGCAGGGTTTCCTCGGGTTCTCATAGCTTCAGTTTAAGCTTGTCTTGCTGTCGCTTCAGCCCCGATCGTGTTTCTTGTTCTAAAGATACTTTGCTGGTCTTTGCATCATATATTGGTTCATTGCCAATATATATGCATACCAGCACGTTTATTATTTTTCTTGTATTCGTGTTACGTTGATACATTAGTGTCGCTGATGTATACGTACACGAACTGTTTATATCCTGTGTGCAGTTTGTCAGCTTTCCAGCACGTTTTGGTAGTTTGCGCGTATCGTGAGCACCCGTGCTGAGCTAGTATCCTGCTCCTGGTCCTGTTCGTGGATTGCGTTCATCTCTGCGAGGAGATAACGAATCCTTCTGAATCCTGTCCTGTTACCGTTTGTGGATTGCGTTCATCTCTGCGAAGAGATAACGAATCCTTCTGAATCCTGTTCTGTTACTGTTTGTGGATTGCGTTCATCTCTGCGAAGAGATAACGAATCCTTCTGAATCCTGTTCTGTTTCCGTTTGTGGATTGCGTTCATCTCTGCGAAGAGATAGCGAATCCTTCTGAGTCCTGTTCCCTGTATTACTCCAGTCCTAGTCAGCGTTCCTGCTTATGTCATATATCGGTTCATTGCCGATATATACATATGTTAGTCAGACGTTACAAATAGTTTCTTTGATAGCTGTAATTGTAATACGCTAGGAAAACATACTTATTGTATATTTGTCTGTGTTACGTTCATCTATCTTGATCCTGCTATTTCCTGACTATCCTGTCCTGTCTTTGTGAGGCACGCCATCGCTGCAACGCATTGGCTGCCTCATTCCAGTCTGTCTCGTTGTGGACGCTTGCTGTCGCTGAGTAGCGGCTGGCTAGCAAGCGTTCATTCTGTCTACCTGTCCTGATCTCCTCAGTTCTGGTTTATGAGCTCAGCGCTACCTTGCGCTGAGACGTTATAGCGAAAGTATTGTTTGTGGCTGTCGGATCTGCACCGGCTCTGTGCGCCACAATCTCCTATTGGAGTCAGTCCTCCCCTCCACTATACTAGGGATAACCTGTTTCCGTGTGCTAGTGTGTGTACCTCCTCCACGTCAGCTCATGCGTTGCATGCTGACTGTGGAGAATACACCACCAAGCCTTACACTAATCTTCTAGTAATTATTCATAGTATACAACCAATTCATTATATCATATATTTTTTTTCGCTTCAGTGTCTCTTTAAGTACATGATGTTTACATTTCTTTAGGTCCACTTGAAAAATTCTTCATAACTTTATTACTCACCCTGTTGAGACCTATCAGCCAGTATTTATGGGTTTTCCTCTGATTCCCTGTCCTGTTTCTGTATTTTCAGGTGAGAAACAGAGTTCTCCTACATGCACTCCAGAGAAGAGTTCAGGTAAGAGTAATAAGGTCTACAGTGGTGGTTGCTTAGGTAAATGTGAGGGGGTTCTTAGGACTACAGATGGTCAATGAGATGCAAAAAGTTCCTGCTTGTATGCCAACAGTGTGCAACTTTGTGCTGGGCCAATTCCGAGCTCCTCAGCCTGACCTGAGATCGTTTCTGGTCCACTGTATACCGAGGCATTTCCATAAGCCACATTAATGATGACATCACCAGAGCACCAGAGCAGTTATGGTCAATGCATTAGATATAGTTCTGGGTCACCATGAGCTTGCTGGTTAGTCTGTACCTCTCGGTTTACAAGCCCTACTCCATAGAGCCAAATTAATCCATGCCATGCACTGATGAGGATCAAACAATCCGAAACAGTCTGTATGCATGTTGGATTATTATGGCTCTGTACAATTTAACAAGCTGACACATCATTGCATTCCAGCGGTTCTGGAGGTGTGTTTAGTTTCTAAGGGTACAATGGTTAATTTGCATATATTCAGCAGTGGTGCTCTGGGAGACATCTCGAGCTCACTCCAACCTGAATTATCGCAAATTCTTTCTGTTTTAGGAAAGCACATTTTTGTTTTTCTTAACATCTTAGTAAGGGGGCTTTTAGGACCATTGTAGTCCCTTACACACTCCAATGAGTTCTGGGTCACCATGAGCTTGCTGGTTAGTCTGTACCTCTCGGTTTACAAGCCCTACTCCATAGAGCCAAATTAATCCATGCCATGCACTGATGAGGATCAAACAATCCGAAACAGTCTGTATGCATGTTGGATTATTATGGCTCTGTACAATTTAACAAGCTGACACATCATTGCATTCCAGCGGTTCTGGAGGTGTGTTTAGCTTCTAAGGGTACAATGGTTAATTTGCATATATTCAGCAGTGGTGCTCTGGGAGACATCTCAAGCTCACTCCAACCTGAATTATCGCAAATTCTTTCTGTTTTAGGAAAGCACATTTTTGTTTTTCATTAGATATAGAGGGGCCTTAAGTGCAGTCCCCCTAGAATCACCAAATGGCCCCATGTTATAATTCAACTTGGTCCCATTCTAAGAATTCAGTCATTGCTGTAATTGGACTGACTTTGCAATGAAAACAACTTTAGTGCTTTTCTAGTTTTAGGACTCCTATATCAAGCTTACACAAAGAAAGAGAGTGCTGAATTTTGGTAGGTGCTTGGTTGTGAGTCATTGCTAATGTAACTGAAGACTAGAGATGGCCCGAACCTCCGATTTTCAGTTCACGAACCGGGTTCGCGAACTTCCGCAAAAGGTTCGGTTCACGCGAACCTTCGCGAACCGCAATAGAGTTCAATGGGGAGGCTTAGAAAACTAGAAACACTTATGCTGGCCACAAAAGCAGTGGCGTATCTAGGCAAGACAGCGCCCATGACAAATACTAAAATTGCGCCCCCCAGGCCCCCCCCCCACACACACACACACACACACACACTCACACACACACACACACCTACAATCAACAGCATCCTGTCTAACCTTTTTGGACAGGGTAACCCCATCATGCATTCAGAACACACACGCACACACAAATACCAGAATGTAACAGTCACTATGAAATAAATGAGGCTATCCTTCTGATCCTCTGCCTCTAATACTTTAAGGCAGGGAACATACTTGACTGTTTTCATAAGCGTTTTCTGCACAGTAGAACTGAAAACTCATGTTAATCAAGGGGCTAGTTCACACTTAATGTGTTTTTCTTGCACAGAAAAAAAACTGACATTCTGCATGATAATTGTGCACATTTTGTCAGTTTTCTGTATCAATTACATTAGCTGTTGTGAAAAAAGCACACGTTTTTCTGCATAGAAACACACTTGGTGTGCAGAAAATGTGTGCAGAAAAAGCAGAGTTGAAAACTGAAAAACAAGTGTGATCCCCGCCTTAGCCATAGACCCTGAACAAGCATGCAGATCAAATGTCTATAACACATCTGACAAGATTAGCTGCATGCATGTTTCAGGTGTGTGATTTAGACCCTAGTGACCAGAAGGATCAGCAGGATTTCCATGCAACCAGTATTGTTTAAAAGGAAATAAATATGGCAGCCACCACTCTCATATGAATGAAAGCAATGAAACATTTGCAGTGACAATTATAACATAATAAAAGGCTGACAACCTATTAAATATCAGTAGATAGGTACTGAGCTAGAAATATAATGCATTTTAACAACTGAGGTACACTGTACAAGAGAGAGGTTGTTAAATCTGGCCACAGAGATGCCAGCAGGATAATGGTTAAAGTGCAGAGAGTGCCATAAATAAAAGTAAGTAAACAGCACACTAAGATAAGGCTGAGGAATGTGTGAATGACAGAGCTGAATGGATGTGAGATCTTGTAACCTCCAGACCAGGAGCATCTGCTGCTATCTCCGGGGACTGAGACATGGTAGGGAGTGAGGGAAAACTTCGGAGCTCACCTCTCAATAGCTTGTAATGTAGATATAAGACAAAGGCTGAGACGGGCAGGCTGCTGGATGATTGTTACTCCCTTAGACTCAGGAATGCTGTCAGCAGCACTGCGCCCCCCTTGATGATTGAAGAGGGAGGTCGCCTGGGGCACGTGTCATGCATGCATCCCTCCAGATACGCGTCTGCACAAAAGTAATGGAAAAGATGTTTCAAGGGGTCTAAAACCTGGAGGGAGACATGGCGGAGTGGGATACTTGCCAAAAGTCCCGGGGAAAAATCTGGATTTGACGCAAAGCAGCTTTTTATGGGCAGAAATCACATTGAATGCTAAATTGCAGGCCTAAAGTGCTTTAAAACATCTTGCATTGTATACATCAATCAGGGAGTGTAATTAGAGTTCTGCTTCACACTGACAGACCAAACTCACTGTGTAACGCACCGCAAACATCTGTTTGTGTAGTGAAGGCCGTGCTGGACTACTGCGCAACATGGCGAGATTGCTCTTCCTCACTCAGTGATTACACCACTTGCCTTTCACGAGAATCATATGGAGGTCGGGCAAGTCTGCCATTTGTGACCCAGGGTAATGGCCGGGGAATGAGGGTTCGATTCCGGTCCGGAGTTGGAGCCTGAGAAATGGCTACCACCACACATCCAAGGAAGGCAGCAGGCATGGCATGCACGTCCTGAGGTAGTGACCAAAAATAACAATACAGGAGGACAGAAATCAGAGACCAGTCCATAAAAAAAGATATATACTAATCTATGGAAGGGGAAAGCTCTGGATCCCTTAGAGACTTCCTGGTCCCCTCTCCATGCCATCGGGCCACCATTGTCTCCTGGTGAAATTTTTGCACCTTTGGGAATCTTCTGAAGAGTCTGAAGAAGACAAACAGAGGTGCGTTCAACCTGCTGGTCGAATTACTTCAAGATGGGAGAGAAGACAATGGCGGTGGGTCGAGGGCACAGAGAGAGGACTGGGAAGTGTAAGGATCGGTGTCAGCAAACAGAGAGAATCTGATTATTGGTGATCTGCAGTATCGCCAACAATACAGATGTCACCTGATTATTGATGATCTGCAGAATCACCAATAATACAAGTGTAACTAACCTCTGGACACCTAATACAGTAAATGATACTAACGACAGTAATAGTTCACAATATCGTGGAAATATCCACCACACGGCAATTCCTCAGAGGTGTGGTTACCTCTGAATGGGAACCCCGTACGTGAGATCCTCAAACCAGGCAAAGAAAGGAATCTCGGCCCCTAGCAGTAATTGTCTGCTAGGGCAGGCGTCTCGGAGAGGCAAGCCTCAGAGATAACCCTACAGTGGGAGACGTTCCACCGAAGGGAGAAAGGTCAGACAAGCAGAGGTTCGGCAACAGAGAAGGCGGCAGCAGTACAGAAACGGAAGGCTGATTCAAAGTCGGTAAACAGGCAGGGTCGGCAACTTGAATCAGATAGGCAAAAGTACAAGAGCGATTAGAGTAAAGAGTAGTCAGGGATAGCCAGAGTCAAAACACAGGTAAATACAGTATACAAATACAATCCTAATCTAAGGTGTGACGTCCTTGGTATCAACACCTAGGAAACTGGACTAAGGTCTGAGCGCTAACACAAATGTATTCACGACAGCAGACGAGGAGCAACTGGACACAAGCTCCTTATATGCTGGAAGCGCATCTGCAGCGCCACCCAGCCGCCCAGCCAATCCAACAGCTAGTTGGAGTCAGCTGACCGGCAAGTCAGCGGACTCCCCGTCTAGCTGCATAAAGGTCCTGCCGCCGGGCGCGCGCACGCGTAATGCGTGCCCTGTTTGCGGCCGAAGGACCTTTGTGTGACAGCGAGGCGGGGACCGCCGCCGGCTGACACGTGGAGACGGTGTCTCTGCCGCTCTCCGCCGCGGCGGTATCCCCGCCGGCTGTTACAGGAAGGCTCTAATCGGTCGCCTCTATATGTGGTTATCTATTTTTTTATATTATTTTTTAGGGTAGCTTCAGTATTACTTTCATATGTAAATAGGGACAATATTCCCATTATGTGATTCTGAGCGTATTTTCTTATGTAATTACAACTGTTTGCTCCACGACTCTTCTGGCTTTTGGAGGAGGTTGTGACAGCAGCAAATAAGGCCATTCATAAGTGTAGAAATGCTACAAAAATGTTGTCAACTGGGATTTTTTTAGGTCTGCTAAAATAGATTAAAATTATGCCAAACAGTACAAAAAGTAATTCTTCATTACAAAGAGAGGGCATTCGGTTGTCTAATGCACTCCATTTAATTTGCAGCTTCTGGAGGCTTCTGAAGCAATTGTGTAGTCGAGTGTTTCCGTAGATGGGCGGTTCCGCACAGTGAGTGCGTGCGCTTATGCATGTGCAGTATAGGGATGCTTGTCTGCGGAAGCACTCGTGTCCATGAATGCTTCTGAAGATGGATGCAGGTTCCTGTATCAGGTCCCAGCGGCTCTGTACTGTGCATGCGTGATCACACTTGTTTGCGCGCTTACGCATGCGCAGTATGGAGATGCCTGTCCGCAGAAGCACTCGTGTCCATGAATGCTTCTGAAGGCAGGTGCAGGTTCCTGTATCAGGTCCCAGTGGCTCCGTACTGTGCATGCATGATCGCGTTTGGTTGCTTTCTTACGCATGCGCAGTATGGACAGGGCCGGATTTCTGGCAAGGCCACTTGGCCATGGCCTAGGGCGCCAGAAAAGTGGAATTTGTGTATTGGTATATGTATGTGTGGAAGAAAGGGGGGGAGGGCGACTGGTGACAGATGGCCTATGTCGGTAAAAAAGTATAAATCCGGCCCTGAGTATGGAGAAGCATGTCTTAAGAAGAACTCGAGTACACGACTGCTTCCAAAGCTCCCGAGGGCACACAGGCAAGTACAAACAACTGGGGCGACACCGCTGGAACAAAGGGAGCAAGAGAAGACAGGAAAGACTCTATAGGATCTAGAGCCGTCCCTTTCCATAGGTAAGTATCTGGCTTTTTTTTTTCTTATTACATTTACTTTAAAGCAGAATATTCACAACCTTTGTTTCCAGTATGTTGTTGCCATCTAGTGGTAAAAATGGAGAAAGATATTTAAAGTACTGTACACCAAAAGGACATGAAGTACAAAGGACAGATTGTCTTTGTGAATGTCGGTGTGAGTACGTAGGTGAAAGACAGAGCAGGGACAAGGTCCTCCAGCACCCAAGGCTGAGAGACCAAACTGTGCCCCTCCATCCCTCCCACCCCAGCTGTCACACACTGATTGTTATTACACTAAGAGGCTCCCCAGGGCCCCCAACACCTTAATCTCTAGTTATCTGGCTTGCAGTCACTGTCATGTATCCACTTCTCTTATTTCTCTCTGCTTCAAACACAATATAGAAATGATAGCTGAGCTGAGTGTGCCCCTTCCTACACTGCGCCCTGAGGCTGGAGCCTCTCTCGCCTCTGCCTCGGCTCGGCCCTGGTGAAAGACAACACGAGTGCTGCTTCTAATTTCTCATCACTATAATAACAGTGACACCAACCATAGAAGATTTATTTGAATAAAAATACAGGTTATGGTAATGACAATAGCATTAACCACTTAATCTCCAAGGGTTTTTCCCCTTACAAAAACAGAGCAATTTTCACCTGTCAGCGCTCCTCCATTCATTCACCTAAAACTTTATTACTACTTATCACAACAAGGCAATCTATGTCTTGTTTTTTTCACCACCAATTAGGCTTTCTTTGAGGGGTACTTTTTTGCTAAAAATGATTTTATTCTCAATGTGTTTTAACAGGAAAAATAAGAAAAAATTGAAAAAATTCATTATTTCTCAGTTTTCAGCCATTATAGTTTTAAAATAATACATGCTACCATAATTAAAACCCACACATTTTATTTACACATTTGTCCCGGTTATTGGAACGTTTAAAATATTTCCCTAGTACAATGTATGGCGACAATATTTTATTTGGAAATAAAAGTTTTCTGTCCATCCCCAATTACAAGCCCATCATTTATAAAGTAACAGTAATAAACCTTCTTGACATACATATTAAAAAAGTTCAGTCACTAAGGTAACTATTCATGTATTTTTTTTAATTGTATATATATATTTGTTTCCCGACATTTTTGGGGTAACTATTGGGGAGTGTGGGAGGTAATGGGTAATTTTAAATGTAAAAAAATGTCATTAAAAAAAAAAAGTGTGTAGATGTAATTTTACCATTTGGCCACAAGATGTCCTCATGCATATCTTCCGTATGCGTAGTATGACTACACAAAGAGGAAGTAATGCATGGGTGTGTAAGTATCATTTTTTTGAATGGCTATACAGTCTAATAGATGGGCGCGGTCATTCACTTGGGGACTTAGATCAATGAGCGGGAACTGTGCTCCCTTTCATTGATTTGCTGGCAAGTGATTAGTAATGGTAACCATCGCTAAGTCCCTGTTCGGAGATATGGCATTTTAAAGGGACGTAGTTACTTGTCCCGGGAAAGGGGAAGTGAATGTGATTAATAATAATAATAATAACGTAGCCAAATTAATGCTGACAGTGATAATATAGCCAATTATGTTCCTAGATAAAATATAACAACAATACTATTAGCTACAGAGTTAATTTAAAACAATATTCATTGGTCTATGTAAATTCGATCAAACTTTGCAATCTGATGTGTTAGGAGGGAATAGAGAAATCTAATGGGTACAATAACATTTTAAAGTGGAGCTGAACTCTTGCACAGGACAGAAGGAAAACACAGAGAAATGCACCCTGTGTGTATTTTGAGACTTTAGTTTGTCCAATTCCCCTTCATCTGTGACTACCGTAATTACAACTGTAATTTGATCTCTCAGCTGTCACCTCTGGAATCTCATCTGCCAAGCAGACCAGCTAAGGTGTAAACACAGGATGTTAACCTTATGTCTGTGTAACGATCGGTGTCAACACGCAGAGAGAATCTGATTATTGGTGGGCTGCAGACTCACCAATAATGCAGATATACACCAGATTATGGATGATCTGCAGAATCACCAATAATCCAGGTATGTCTAACCTCTGGACACCTGAGACGTGAGTGTATAGGTTAACAGTAACACTTTGAGAGGGAACTGCCAGGAAGACTGGAGGCAGTGAGGAGAAGGAAATTCACCCCTAGCCGTGGGTGAATTCCTTTAGGCCAAAGGCTTCCTAGGAGAGGGACCTAGGCCTGGTTGCAGGAAGCCCTGCTACTAATATGAACAGATTTGCTCTATCTGGCTGTGAGATCCTATCTCACTACAGCCTAGTGGCGAACCAAGGAAGTACAGTGCTTGTCTTGGGTGTGTGGTCCGTATTTACAACACCCCGGAACTAGTCTAACGAATAACATAGAACTGACACAGTATCCTAGTCTTGGGTGTGAGGTCCGTAGTCACAACGCCCTAAAACTGGTCTAAAGCATAACATAGAACTGACACAGTATCCTAGTCTTGGGTGTGAGGTCCGTAGTCAAAACACCCTGGAACTGGTCTAAAGCATAACATAGAACTGACACAGTATCCTAGTCTTGGGTGTGAGGTCCGTAGTCACAACACCCTGGAACTGGTCTAAAGCATAACATAGAACTGACACAGTATCTTAGTCTTGGGTGTGAGGTCCGTAGTCACAACACCCTGGAACTGGTCTAAAGCATAACATAGAACTGACACAGTATCCTAGTCTTGGGTGTGAGGTCTGTAGTCACAACACCCTGGAACTGGTCTAAAGCATAACATAGAACTGACACAGTATCCTAGTCTTGGGTGTGAGGTCCGTAGTCACAACACCCTGGAACTGGTCTAAAGCATAACATATGACTGACACAGTATCCTAGTCTTGGATGTGAGGTCCGTAGTCACAACACCCTGGAACTGGTCTAAAGCATAACATATAACTGACACAGTATCCTAGTCTTTGGTGTGAGGTCCGTAGTCACAACACCCTGGAACTGGTCTAAAGCATAACATAGAACTGACACAGTATCCTAGTCTTGGGTGTGAGGTCCGTAGTCACAACACCCTGGAACTGGTCTAAAGCATAACATAAAACTGACACAGGGGGGGGGGGGGGGGGGGTTGTTGAGTGGGGGTTTGCTATTTGTTTTTAACTTGCCCTGAGCTAGAATATTGCGTGGGTTTTTAGCACTCTTAGCACTCTTAAAGGACAGCTGTAGTGAGAAGAATATGGAAGCTGCAATATTTATTTCCTTTTAAATAGAATCTGTACTCTAAAATTCTTACAATAAAAAACATACCATTCTATTCATTATGTTCTCCTGGACCCCTCTGTGCTGTTTCTGCCACTCCCTACTGCAATCCTGGATTGTAATTGCCAGTTTTAGGCAGTGTTTACAAACAAAAGACATGGCTGTTACCAGCTTGTGATAGGCTGAGAGAAGCTCACTCTGTGACTCACACAAAGCCTGCAGGGGGGCTGGAGAGGGTGTGTATAGCTTCTATCCTATCACAAACAGAGCTGCACATTCCAGCCTGAGTGTCTGAGCCCGACAAAGACAACAGAGGAAAAAAGATTAGATCATATAACAGAGATAATGCAGCCACTGTGCAACTAGGAAAGGCTGCAGTAACACAGACCACATTAGAACAGGTATAGGAACTTATAAGATAGAAGAAATAAGGCTGAAAATGTTGTTACAGAGTCTCTTTAAACCATACCAGTTGCCTGGCAGCCCTGCTGATCTATTTGCCTTCATTAGTGTCTGAATCACACCAGGGACGAGCATGCAGCTAATCTTGTCAGATCTGACAACAATGCCAGAGACACCTGATCTGCTGTATGCTTGTTCGTGGTTTGACTAAATGTATTAGATGCAGATAATCAGCAGGATAGCCGGGCAACTAAGTAAATAAATATGGCAGCCTCCACATACCTCTTCCTACAGTTGTCCTTTAAATGCTAAGGTAAGAGCTTTAGGTAAAATCGGTCTCAAGAGTGGGCCTTCATGTATCTCCCAGTTGTTTGTGAGGATGCTTCTTATGCTTTTGTGCTGGGCACTGAACCTGGCGATGAATCGTAGATTGGTGTCAAAGTTAGATGGATTTACTGTGGTGTTTGTTTAGTCGGGTTTAGGGTGTTTATCTCTGAATCTGGCATTTTTAATTCATTTTCAGTTATTTTTTATCTTTGATTTTTTGCACTAGAACCCGTGATTGTGTCTCATAGTCATTAGTCAGTGTAGTCTGTGCAATTTCTAGGTATACATTTGAAATCACTGTAAGGTGTGTTTTGGATCCAGGATTTGTGGTGGAAGTGTTAAAATGTATATAATTGTTGGTGTCCACTTTTTTAAAATGTGCTTTTGTTTTTATCTGGTTTTGATCAATAAAAAAAAAACAGGTCAAAGAATTCTATGAACATTGGATTGTACTGGAAAGTGAACTTAAAGCGGAATATAACCCTGCATTTCAACTTTTCTCTAAAACATTATTTACAGCATATTATATGCAACCAGCATTTTTTTTTTTTACTAGACCAGCATTGGAAGGGTTACACACAGAGCTTTAAAGTTCCGTGGATAGAAATGCAGACGCATCCGAAGTTTAGATAGATACATTTAAGTAAACACAATGTAACAAGTGTGGAATGTGACACACACTCTCTGACTGTGCAGGAGCTGGAGGACAGCCAGAGAGTGTGTAACATTCACCACTTGTTACATTGTGTTTACTTAAATGTATCTATCTAAACTTTGGATGCGTCTGCATTTCTATCCACGGAACTTTAAAGCACTGTGTAACCCTTCCAATGCTGGTCTAGTAAAAAAAAAAAAAAAAAATGCTGGTTGCATATAATATGCTGTAAATAATGTTTTAGAGCAAAGTTGAAATGCAGGGTTATATTCCGCTTTAAGGCCTGCGGGATTATGGTTTAGATATTCAAAAAAATCTATAATTTTCTCAAATTTCCTTTATAGGTAATGAGTAGTGATGATCGTAATCAGCTAATTACACAAAAATTTCCACACACAATTTTCGCATTTACGCCTATACGCAACTATTTACAAATTCAAGTGATTTTATGTAATCATATGTAATTTTGCGTAAATTTTAGTGTAATTTTCACATACTTTTGTGCTAAATTTAGCAGCAAATAGCAAAGCCCCACACGTGCCACTGACACCAAAATTGCTACATAAATTAAGGAGAAAAAAATTCAAAAAGACCTTGTAGTTTTTGAGAAAATCAATTTTAAAAATGCAAAGAAAAATGTTTTTATCTCTGAAAAATTACAGTTAAAAAACGTTTTCTTTGCATTTTTAAAACCAATTTTCTTAAAAACAACAAGGTCTTTTAATGATAGTATGAATGGGGGATTTGCTATTAACCGCCAAAGACGGCTCAAAATTATGAGAAATTTGTCGAAATTACGCAAAATTATGGATGAATTAAGTATACATGGGAAATTTATTATGAATTTTCCAGAGATTTTGCATTAAAATTTTGCAATTGTAATTGCGAATTATGATGCGAAATTATGACTATGCGGAATTTGTTCCCATCACTAGTGAGGAGGATTAAACCATATATGTAATGACAAACTCTACATGTTTCACCCCGAAGGGCATCCTCAGGAATGCTATACAACAGTGCAGCAGTGTTGCCAACCGTCAGTAAATTTACTGACAGCCAGTAAAAAAGTCAACAAATCTGGGCTGTCAGTAAAGTCCATGAACATTTTTTTTTAAAAACCTCTCTCTTTATCAGTTCACGTATCACTCTGGTATGTACACTGATCTAGCTAAAGGTGGCCAATGGCCATACATCTGTAGACTTGGCGGCCGATAAACCATCAGATAAGACTATTATTATTGATATTATAAAAATCGGTGCCATCAAGAGCATGTCTAGTTGACAATCAAACCAATTTCGGGCTGAAATCGGTTGCATGTATCGATCGCATGTAACAATCACACATGCTGGAAAATCTCAGGTTGGCATGCTCAATCAGGTGTGCAGCGGTAAGGGCTGCGATAATCAAGAACAAATGTGAAGGAAACCCCTGGTTGCATCCCTCCAAATGTAAATGTATCAAAGTCTCCCCCACCCCGACCCCCCCACCCCTCCAGATGCCGTGCATTATTACTTCACCTGTCCGGTGTCCGCCACCGCACTCTTCTTCCTCATTCGCGCCCCAAGTAGTTGCCGGTGTATTGCACGTAGGGCGAATGTGTGATATATTTCATTGAATTTCAATAATATTAGATGTCAGTAAAAAAAAGTGTTCTGTCAGTAAATTTTTGGTGCTTTGTCAGTAAAAATGTATTTCTGAGGTTGGCAACACTGCACTAACAAAAGTATGTACAAGCCCCACCCACATCAAATCATAACGCCCCCCCCCCCCCCCGGACATCATAATGGCCCAAGTCAGAGCTGAATTACCCATGTCAGGCTCAACTTATATATGGTGGGTTCATGTAGCTAACTCCGCCCCACTACTGCCGAAGCTCTGCCATTAAAGGTCATGCTCATCCCCTTGTCCGCTCGAGCGTGACAAATTTGGCCACCTGCTGAGACCACCCCCTATTTAGCAATCAGGTAAGGTTCCTCTTGAAAGCACCACCATGATCTTAGGGGATCCCTGAGATTATCACCAATAATAATGTCAAACGTTTTTGTTCTAGTTTGAATGCCCAAATTTGTCATGCTGCATAAGACAAAAAGATGATTCCAATAACTCCTAACCTTAAAGAGAACCTGAACTGAAAATAAAAACTCTAAATAACCATACACAAGTCATACTTACCTCCTGTGTAGTCACCTCCTCAATCTCTTTCTCCTCTCCTGCATCCTGTTTGTCCTCTGTGATCAAGGGAATTCTCTGTCCTCCATTTTAAAAATAGCCATTACCCCATAACAGCTTCCTGGTCAGCACACTGTTAACTGTAATATCACCCACTTGAGCCATAGGGAAGCATGGACATTACCTTGCACATTCAGTTGTAACTGACAGCTGCTGATATATAACGTCTTTCCCCTAAAATAAAACATCCCCCGAAAATAAGACGTGTCATATATTTTAAGCGAGATTGAAATATAAGACATCCTCCGAATATAAGGCCTAGTTTGTTGTCCCCCTCCCATTCGCTCCCTCCCTCTGCAGAGTCGTGAGCAGAGCATTACCGTTACAGCAGAAGAAACTCACCGGCTTCCGACGTGCCCGCGTTAACATCTTTCCTCCGCAGCGTCCAGCTTCCTCTCCCTGGCTTTACTGGGCTGGGGCTGCCGTCCTTGACCAGGGAACTACAGGGCAGCACATCAGGGAGGGAGGGAGGGAGGGAATGGCTTTACTTGGCTGGGGCTGCCACTAAGGAACAAAATTGTAAGCCCCCCCCCCGAAAATAATACGTAGCATGTTATTTGGGGCTGAATTTAATATAAGACAGTGTCTTATTTTCGGGGAAACACAGTAACTGACAGCAACTGGTATATTTCAGTTCTGACAAAATATTGTCAGAAGTCAGAACTGGAAGGGATCACTGTAAGAAGAACATGGTGAGCTTCTGACAGGAACTAACTGCGAGGTAAGTATGTAATATTCATTTGCAGGTACATCATGTGTTTATTTTAAATAATTTTACTCACTTCAGGTTCCCTTTAACCATAACTCTTAACCATGTAACTAGTATTGTTTAAAAGGAAATAAATATAGCAGCTTCCATAGGTCTCACACCTCGGGTTCTATTTAAAGGATACCTGAAGTGACATGTGACATGATGAGATAGACATGGGTATGTACAGTGCCTAGCACACAAATAACTAGGCTGTGTTCCTTTTTTTACTTTCTCTGCCTGAAAGAGTAAAACATCAGGTACGTAAGTGGCTGACTCAGGCCTGACTTAGACAGGAAGTGACTACAGTGTGAAATTCAATGATAAGAAATTCCAACCATAAAACACTTTCCTAGCAGAAAATGGCTTCTGAGAGCAGGAAAGAGACAAAAAGGGTCAATAGTTCATCGATTTTAGCTCTGGCATACTTCAATGAATGTGTCATTGAAAAAAAACAATAAAACAGTTAAAACTTAAAAAGTAGATTTAAACATAAAATAAAACTGTGGAATATGTTCACAAGTTTTTAGGAGAAGGAAGATAGATACAATTGTTTATCTGATTAGTTTATTTTCGCTTCGGGTGTCCTTTAAAGACATTTTAACTTACATGCATAAAGTTATACATTTTAATTTGTACAGACATGGCTGATCCTATTGTGCTCCGTAATAATTGTATTTATTCTATCTTTGCAGCCCCTGGAGGATTCTCCGTGAACCGCCTGCTCTTTACTGGAATGACCATAACTGTCTTCTTCATCTTTCTCTTCTGAGGCTACAACAAAATGGAGTCTGATCAGTGGTCACATGACTCCACTCACAGCCCCTCTCTGTAACAAAGAAAGACCACAAGAGGAAAATATCTTTGGAATGTAAGCAATATAGTATATTCCAGCTGGGGTTGACTTTATTGCTTTGTTTAGGGATGATTGGGTGAGTGTGAGATTCAGATTTGCCTGATCCAAATCTGTACCAAAATGTTGGTGGACATGACCCGTGGCAGAGGGGTGCTAACTTACCTAGATCCCCACCTCTGGTGCAGCATTCCATGCCATGCTACATCCTAAAGACACTTCTTCCTTCACACCTGGAAGGAGGAAGTATCGGGAGGCTGTAGAGAGGCATGAAGCGCTGTGGCCAAGTTGAGTTAAATCCCTCTGCTGCGGGCTGAGTTCACCAACACTCATCAGATATCTGAAACCCACTCATCCTTAGGTAGCATCACCCACCTAGCAGGCCCCACCCATTTTGTGCCATCAACACCAAGATGTGCAGCCTCCTGTATCTTCCAGTGTATCTGAGGAGCATGACATCAAAGAGATAAAGTAAAGACATGTGGCTAATCATGCTTCCATGGAAAACATAAAAATCCATTTTATTTAAAAATGACGCCCAGAGTTTAGGTACACTTGAAGAAAAGCAATAAAATTGCAGTAGGATAGCTATAAATAATAATGTAACACACAGTAATCATAATGCACAGTTTGCAAAGTGTGATTGTTTTCTGCTAAGAAAGGCAAGCACCGTATGCATTTCCTGATATGACATCTATAAAAATGAATATGGATTATGTCCTGCATGAGTGAGTAAGTCTGCAGTGTGGTCTGAGAACAAAAGCTGTTAACACAGACCTGTCCAAAGCAAACATAGTATTCATGCGCCACCTGCTGGATGGAAGTGGTAAATATAACATACCTATAGGTAATCTCATGTTTTATTTACTGTGCTAAACATATTTTTACTATTCTTTATACAAAAATAAACATATTTCACAATCTTTTCCTCTTTACTGTTGTATTTTTCATACTCATCCTCAGGCATCCATGTGAAAATGGCACCTGCGAATAATGGCGCATGGTGTTGCCGCTAATCCGTTTGCCGCTTATCGCTATTTAACGCTTAAGCCTTATTGTTATTTACCGTTAACACACAGAACCCTCTCTGTACCTATCCCTAACCCCTAAACCCCCCCTGGTGGTGCCTAACCCTAAGACCCCCCTGGTGGTGCCTAACCTTAACCACCCCCCTGGTGGTGCCTAACCCTAACCACCCCCCTGGTGGTGCCTAACCCTAAGACCCCGCTGGTGGTGCCTAACCCTAAGACCCCCATGGTTGGTGCCTAACCTTAAGACCCCCCTGGTGGTGCTTAACCCTAAGACCCCCCTGGTGGTGCCTAATCCTAACCACCCCCTGTTAGTGCCTAACACTAACCACCCCCCTGGTGGTGTCTAACCCTAAGACCCCCCCCGGTGGTGCCTAACCCTAACCTTGACAATGTTACATTAAATCCATTCACCGTTTTGCAGTTAAATAACATCTGCAGTTTAGCTTATGTAGGGCGCTATTGATAAATAACGTTTCGGTGGGAAATAACGTCTGCAGTTTGGCTTATGTAGGGCGCTATTGATAAATAACGTTAGTGTGTGCCGTTTTTCTTTTTTTTCCCTGTGCACCATTATTATGCAGTACTAACGATAAATAGCGATAAGCGTATCTTCTTAATGCGTCGCCATTTTTATGCATAGGCGATGTGCGCCATTATTCACTGATCCGCATCCTCAGTGATAAGTAGCAGAGTCCAAGGTTCGGTTAGCACACTAATTGTAAGTTCAGAAGTATTTATTCTTCACATCGTAAGCCAACACATAGATTGAGAATTGTTTCGGGGCCACAGAGGGTCCCCTTCATCAGGAAGTGCAGACTATACCATCCTCAGTGATAAGATATCTACCAGCAGACGATAAGTAAATATAATCTAAGTCAATAAGAAACAAGTGTATAATGGTGCAGGGCAGCAAACCAGGGACATTTCCACGGACAAGTCTTCTGATATTAGGAATGTTCCATGAAATTTGTAGTATTGGCCAGTCAATGGGTCATTTACAATTATCTCTCTGCAGTATCATCAGCTGTATCCCCCATAAAGTATAATTCAACTTCAACAGCGCTTCCAGTTCACATCCTATGTCTAAACTGGATCACAATGGCCACATACAACACTAGTCTGAGTGATTACATTCCATCCATAAGACCCGCTATGGACGGGATATAATCACTCAGGCTAGAGCGCTGTATGTGGACACTGTGATCCAGGTTAGACATAGGACGTGAGCTGGCAGTGCTGTTGAAGTTGAATTGTACTTTGTGGGGGATACATTGATCGTCTCAATAGTGCACCGTTCAGGGAGAGACTCTCTGTATAGCTATTTGAACTTGCGAAGCGCAGTGATTTTAAAGAGACTCTGTAATTTAAAAAAGTTCCCCTGAGGGGTACTCACCTCGGGAGGATGGAGGAAGCCTCTGGACCCTATCGAGGCTTCCTCCATCCTCCTGTGTCCCACGGCGATCTCGCTGCCTGCAGCCCACTGAATGCACAGCCGACAAATGTCAGGCTGTGCAATGTTTACCTTTCCCTGTTCCAGCGGGGGCACTGTTGTGGCTCTCCACTCGGAAATAGGCGGAAATTGCCGATCTCAGTCGGGTCCGTTCTACTGCACAGGCGCAGGAGACTTGCGCTTGTGCAGTAGAGCGGACCTGACTGGGATCAGCTATTTCCACCTATTTCCAAGTGGAAAGCCGCTACTGCACCTGTGCTAGAGCCGGGAAGGTAAATATTTACATCCCCACTGTTCGGGGAGCTCTATCACTGCCAACGTGGGATGGAGGACGGGGGAAGCCTCAATAGGATCTGGAGGCTCTCCCCTCCCGAGGTGAGTACCCACTAGGGGCATTTTTTTTATCATTACAGATCCTAAGAATTTTTTGATATCATCAGCTGGTGGGTCTCTTACATCAGATTGTTCCCTCAGATATCGTCATACGACCTCCCCATACCCATAACACAGCATGGAGGGGCTCAATGAAGGCAGCAGTGAAGGTGTGAAGTTGTCTGATGGGGTCACACAGGGCATAAAAGGAGATCTGCCCGGCCTCATAATCCAGACATATCCTGACCCTATCACTGGGGATCTTGCCTGGTAACCGGATTTCTTTTCTGTTATGTGTCACTAAATACTGATTTTTGCGCTTGTACAAACACCAGGACTTGTTATTATCTCCAATCCATGACTGACCTCCTCTCCTGGCTATACTGGGGTAACACATCCCAACTCTCCACCATACTGATCCCCCAACATCCACTTCCCAGTAATGTCGCCCTGAGGAGAATTTCTGGCTGCTCAACACCTGAGAATAATCCCCAAATCTCTCCGGTGTTTCTGGGCGATCCTGGCTTCTGTGTGACCAGGATACAATTTTCCTGTCAGCTGAAATATGTAGATAATTACCAGCTGTGTTTATATCCAGCAATATGTCTGCATACACTGGCAGCCCTGATGTTTGCTGTGCAGCCCCAATATCTGTCCCCCCAACCTGGCGCTGTGTGTGTTGTGCGATGGGGGTGGGTTGGGGGTGTGGACTGGATAGTTTAGCAGTGATGGGTACTTTGTCCTCTGTTCTAGAATGTGGATAGGCCTGTGTGTGTTGTATGATGGGGGTGGGTTGGGGGTGTGGCCTGGAGCGTTTAGCAGTGATGGGAACTTTGTCCTCTGTACTAGAATGTGGATAGGCCTGTGTGTGTTGTGCGGTGGGGGTGAGTTGGGGGTGTGGCCTGGATAGTTTAGCAGTGATGGGTACTTTGTCCTCTGTACTAGAATGTGGATAGGCCTGTGTGTCTGTATGTTTCTGCACAATTACCCCAGACATGATATCAGATAGTCCTGTGTGTAATGTGTGTGAGATGCCGGCCACATCCAGATCCCCTCCATCATGGAGCTGTTTATCATGTCTCTCTCTGTCCTCCGTGTCACACAAGTCACCTGTGTCTGATTCCTGTAAGACAGTCAGTGGATCAGTCATGTTACACAGCTCCTCAATGTGACGCATCTTCCTGGACAGCCCCTCCTTCTTGATCTCCAGCTTTCTGATGATATGATCACAATATTGTGTCACCTGCTTTGCCTTCCTAAAGATATTATTATGGACTCTCCTCTCCAGGTCTTTCAGCTGTCTCTGGTACTTTGCAAACAGGGATATGACTATTTCTGTTTCAGCATTTGCATTTTTTTGCGCTATTTTCTTGCGTTCCTCCAGACTCTGGATTCGTTTGTTGGTCTTCTCTGTCTCTGTCATCAGTTTCTGGAGAACATTTCTCAGCTTCTTCTTCTTTCTCTCAGAGGCCTCATCCAGTGACATCATCTTATGTCCTACATGTCCCCCAATCACAGAGCAGGACACACAGACACAGGCAGCATCCTCAGTGCAGTAATACCTCAGTAATTCCTTATGGACGGAGCATTTCCTGTTCTCCATGGAAGTGTTGGGGTCACACAAGATGTGTTCTGGCGCCTTGTTGTGGACTCTCATATGCTTGTGACAAAGGGAAACCTCACAGTGCAGACAATATTTAACAGCCAACACAAGCGAGACCTCACAGTTAGTGCAGAAAGTCCTGGTCTTGTTATCACTTATCATCTGGCTGAGTAGACAGGAAACGCTCTTTCTTCCCCAAAGCAATGTTCCTCTGCAGTGCCGGCAGCTCCATAAACTCCTCTCTACATTCATGACAGGAATATCCTCCAGATTCCTCCTGTGCATCCAGCACACGATCAATACAGACCCGGCAGAAGTTGTGACCACATCTCAGGATTACAGGATCGGTATAAATGGTCAGGCAGACGGGACACTCCAGTTACTTCCTCAGATCAGCAGACGCCATCGCTGACAGTAGAGGGGAAAGTGAAAGTATCTGATTCCTGGAATAAAGTTATGACTTTATCTGCAGAGGGAGAGGCTGAGATGATACACAGGAAGCTTTATAATAGCAAGCAGTACAGCTTTCAATTCACCCTTTCTGATGTACGGAAATATTCTGCAGACTCAAGGCAAGAGTACATAATAATAATATGGTACGACATTAGACTATGACTATGGTAGGATTAGAGTGTGAGCTCCTGAGAACAGTCAGTGACATTACTATGTACTATGTAAAGTGCTGCAGAAGATGTCAGTGCTACATAAATCTATATATATAAAATCGGATGTATGTATGTGTGTATCTATGTGTGTATGTGTGTATGTGTGTATGTGCCGCGATCACTCAAAAACACCTTGACCGATTTGAAAAAAACTTGGTATGCAGATCCCTTACTACCTGGAATTATATGTTCTGGGGGTCTCGCGGCCCCCCTACACACCTGGGCGGAGCTACAAACAGCAAATCAGATTTCACCCATTCATGTCAATTCAAATATTGATTTTCAAGCAGAATATTTAAACTGCTGCCATTCTTACACTGTTAATGGCAGAGGCTTCAAACTTGCTACAGTCGGTCATTGGGTGACTGGGGTCCAAATTCCCTAAAGGGGGCGGAGCCACAAACAGCCAATCAGATTTCCTTAAACTTCATCCATTCACACATTTTTGATGCCAGGAACCCGAAAGCTCACAAACTTGGTCATTGAGTGACCGTGTGTCCAGGTTACTAAAAGAGGGTGAAGCCAAAAACAAAGGTCACTGGGAAAATATAAACTGCAACCATTCTTACACTGTTAATGGCAGGGTTTTCAAACTTTGCCCAGTTGGTTACTGGGTGACTGGGGTTAATATTCAGGAAAATAGGTGGAGCCTACAGCAGCTAATCAAAATGTACCTGTTGATTTTCAAGGGGAATATTTAAATTGCTACCATTCTTGCACTAGCCTCAAACCTAGCACAGTTGGTCACTGGATTACCGGGGTTCAAACTCAGAAAGGGCACAAAGCAACAAACAGCCAATCAAATTTGTTTACTTACAATGGGAATATACAAATTATTGATACCAAGGACCTCAAAGCTCATAAACTTGGTAATTGAGTGACTGTACGTCAAGGTTAGAAAAAGTGGGTGGAACCAACAGCTAATTTTTTTTACATGGGAAAATATAAACTGCTGCCATTCTTACACTCTTAATGGCAGAGGCCTCAAACCTGATACAGTCAGCCATTGGGTGACTGGGGTCCAAATTCACTAAAGGAGGTGGAGCCACAAACAGCCAATCCAATTAATTAGATTGATTTCAGTCATTCTGTTATTGATAGGGCTCTCAAACTTGATACAGTTGTTTACTCGATGACTGGGATTAATATTTAGGAAAGTGGGCAGAGCCTACAACAGCCAATCACCTATTTCTCCTATTGATTTTCAAGGGGAATATTTACATTGCTGCCATTCTTACTTTAATGGCAGAGGCCTCAAATCCGGTACAGTCAGTCACTTGGAGACTGGAGTTTAAATTTTGAAAAGGGGATGGGCCACAAACAGCCAATCAGATTTGTTTAATTTCAATGGGAAAATGCAACTTATTGATGCCAAGGACCCCAAAGCTCATAAACTTGGTGTATGTCAAGGTTAGAAACAGTGGGTGGAGCCAAAAAACAATTAACTTTTTACATGGAAAAATATAAACTGCAGCCATTCTTACACTGTTATTGGCCGGGTTCTCAAACTTGACACTGGATGGCTAGGATTAATATTCAGAAAAGGGGGTGAAGCCTACAAAAGCCAATCAAAATTCACCTACTGATTTTCCAGGGGAATATTGAAACTGCTGCTATTCTTACATGGTTAATGGCAGAGGCCTCAAACCTGCTACAGTTGGTCACTAAGTGACGGGGTTCAAACTTACTAAAGAGACGGAGCCAAAAACAACAAATCAGATTTCCTTGCTAGATAAACTGCTTCCATTCACACAAATTGGATGCAAGGAACCCGAAAGCTCACAAACTTGGTCATTGAGTGACCATGTGTCCAGGTTACAAAAAGTGGGTGGAGTCAAAAACAAATGTCCCTGGGAAAATGTAAACTGCAGCTCTTCTTCACTGTTAGGGCCTGAGCCCACTAACGCAATTGTGCACAGTTGTGTCCGCTTTTCAGCAACACATCAATGATACAGATGCTGAAAAGCGGAAACAACTGCGCACAACTGCGTTAGTGGGCTCAGGCCCTTAATGGCAGGGTTCTCGAACTTTGCTGCCATTCTTACACTGTTAATAGCACAAGCCTCAAACCTGGTACAGTTGGTCATTATGTCACTGGGGTTCAAATTCACAAAAGAGGGCAGAGCCATAAACAGCCAATCAGATTTGTTTCATTTCAATGGGAAAATATAAAAAAAGTATTCATGCCAAGGACCCTAAAGCTCACAAACTTGGTCATTGAGTAATTATGTGGGCGGAGCCAACAGTAGCCAAATACATACCCGGGCAACATCGGGTCATCAGCTAGTACATAATAATAATATGCTTGGACTTTAGACTATGTTAGCGGAAATTGATTGATTTGACAATGTTTTGATTTTTTTACACACAATTGTCCATTTACAGAGATATTTCTCCCACCCAGCATGGGTATGTGTAAAAATACACCCCAAAACACATTATACTACTTCTCCTGAGTACGGTGACACCACATGTGTGACACTTTTTTGCAGCCTAGGTGCGCTAAGGGGCCCAAAGGGATCTGAGGGTGATCTGAGGGTGTGGGAGAGTGGTTGGGTGGCCGCAAGGGGCAGATGAGGGTCTGATCTGATGGGTATAATGGGTAGAAGTGACAGGTGGTGACAGGGGGTGATTGATGGGTGATCAGTGGGTGATTAGTGGGGAGAACAGATGTAAATAATGCACTGAGGAGGTGATAAGGGGGGGGTCTGAGGGCAATCTGAGGGTGATTGATAGGTGATCAGGGTGTGATTAGAGGGGAGAATAGATGCAATAGATGCAAGCAATGCACTGGCGAGGTGATCAGGGGGGGGGTGTCTGAGGGCGATCTGAGGGTGTGGGCGGGTGATTGGATACCCGCAAGGGGCAGATGAGGGTCTGATCTGATGGGTATGATGGGTAGCAGTGACAGGGGGTAATTGATGGGTGATTGCTGGGTGATCAGTGGGTGATTAGAGGGGAGAACAGATGTAAATAATGCACTGGGGAGGTGTTCAGGCGGGGTCTGAGGGTGATCTGAGGGTGTGGGCGGGTCTTTGGGTGCCCGCAGGGGGCAGATTAGGGCCTGATCTGATGGGTAGCAGTGACAGGTGGTGACAGGGGGTGACGGGGTGATTGATAGGTGATCAGGGTGTGATTAGAGGGGAGAATAGATGCAAACAATGCACTGGCGAGGTGATCAGGGGGGGTCTGAGGGTGATCTGAGGGTGTGGGCGGATAATTGGGTGCCTGCAAGGGGAAGATTAGGGTCTAATCTGATGGGTAGCAGTGACAGGTGGTCACGGGGGGTGATTGATGGGTGATTGGTGGGTGATCAGTGGGTGATTAGAGGGGAGAACAGATGTAAACAATGCACTTGGGAGGTGATTTGAGGGCGGGTCTGCGGGCGATCTGAGGGTGTGGGTGGGTGATCAGGTGCCCGCAAGGGGCAGTTTAGGGCTGAGCTGATGGGTGGCAATGAAAGGTGGTGACAGGGGGTGATTGATGGGTGATTGACAGGTGATCAGTGAGCGATTACAAGGGAGGTTAGATGTATACAGTACACAGGGGGGGGGGTCTGGGGAGGGTCTGGGGAGGATCTGAGGGTGTGGGGGGTGATCAGGAGCCCCCAGGGGGCAGTTTAGGACCTAACCTAAAAAATAGTGTTGACAGATAGTGACAGGGAGTGATTGATGGGTGATTAGGGGGTGATGGGGTGCAAACAGGGGTCTGAGGTGGTGAGGGGGGGTCTGAGGGGTGCTGTGGGCGATCAGGAGGCAGGTGGGGCCAGATCAGTGTGTGTGTGTGCTTACCAGGGAGGCTGCCTCCTGCCCTGGTGGTCCCTGGCAGCCTGTATAATACGCTTTGCATACATTATAAAGCGTGTTATACGCTTTCTATGCGGCAGATCAAGGGTTAACAATCCGCTGGCGCTGCTAATTGGCCGGCGGGTTGACGTCACGGGTGGGCGGAGCCTAATGCCGGCAGATGCGTGCGATCCCCGGCAATTCAGTCCCCCAGGAGCTGCTGCCGATCGGCGTTATGCGGTCCTGGGGTTGCCACTTTGCGGACGCCCATAGGTAGCGGGCGGTCGGCAAGTGGTTAAATTATGGGCTTGTAAATAGTGATGGACGCAAATTGAAAAAATGCACCTGTATTTCCAAATAAAATATCGGCATCATACATTGTGATGGGAGCTGTGAAAAATGGCGCCATGCGTGGGCGCTATAAAAATGGCACCTCATTGAAAACCATTATTAAACAATATTTATCATTTTATAAAGTTTAAAAATGGCGCCGACCATCAACACGATAATTTATCGTTTTAAAACCTGCTTTATTTGTCCTGCCTGAACGATATATATCGTTTTAAGCCCTGCTTTGCTGCCATTTAGAAAATGTCTGCCTGCCGTCTTTAACGTTTAATAGCACAGCCCCCTTAAAAGGTAGAAACACCCAATTCGCAGGGAATGTTAAGAAGAACAGTGGGAACAAGAGGAAATTTTTTTTTTTCAAAAAGACCTTATACTTTTTGAGAAAATCGATTTTAAAATTCTCCTTCTGACCGTGGGAAAATTAAACGCCCGCCGAATTTAGCGGTTAATAGCAAAGCCCCCTTAAATGCCAGAAACACCAAATTTGCAGGGAACAGTAGGAACAAGAGGATTTTTTTTTTCAAAAAGACCTTATACTTTTTGAGAAAATCAATTTTAAGAGTTCAAAGAAAAAAATGATACATTTAAAGGGGCACTACAGCGAAAAACCGTAAAATTTTAAATATGTGCAAACATATACAAATAAGTTCATTTTTCCAGAGTAAAATGAGCCATAAATTACTTTTTTCCTATAATGCTGTCACTTACAGTAGGCAGTAGTAATCTGACAGAAGTGACAGGTTTTGGACTAGTTCATCTCTTTATAGGGAATTCTCAGCAAGGCTTTTATTCTTTATAAAGATATTCCTGAAAAAGGATTTAAACAATAATGCTGGCCAGCTTCCCTGCTACCTACACAGTTTTTTGGCAGTTGGACAGAGCAACTGCCATTCACTAAGTGCTTTTCAAACTAAATATATCCCTGAGAATCCCCTATAAAGAGATGGACTAGTCCAAAACCTGTCGCTTCTGCCAGCATTCTACAGCCTACTGTAAGTGACGGCATTATAGTAGAAAAGTAATTTATGGCTCATTTTACTCTGGAAAAAATGTACTTTTTATTTGTATATGTTTACACATATTTTACATTTTACAGGTTTTCGCTGTAGTGCCCCTTTAAATGCCGCTGGTCAGCATGTGGGAAATATTTCCCAGCAGTTAATTTCAAAGGCCCCTTACATCCTAGCTACACCAAATTTGCAGGATATGTTGAAAAGATAGTGGCAAACAATATTAAAAAAAATATATATATATATTTTTGGGGAATGTTTTGAGTGTTGGAAATCTGAAAAAGAAAATGGCGTGGGGTCCCCCCTCATCAATGAGCCGGTTCTTTTTGTATTAAATCGAATGAGCCGATTAATTCGATTTAATACAAAAATAACCGGCTCATTTGATTCAATACAAAAAGAACCGGAGGGGGGACCCCACGCCATGTTTTTTTTCAGCTTTCCCACACTCAGAACATTCCCCAAAAATATATATATTTTTTTAATATTGTTTCCCACTATCTTTTTAACCACTTGCCGACCGCACATTGCCAACGTGCGGCGGCAAAGTGGCACGCCCAGAACCACATAATGCCAATTGGCGTCGGGTACTGGGACACTAGCTGGCCGGGGATCGTGTGCTGGTAGGCGCGCATCCGCCGGCAATAGGCTTCGCCCACCCGTGACGTCAACCCCCCGGCCGTTCCTAAGCGCCGGCGGGTCGATTGCCGCACAGTAAGCGTTTAATACGTTTTGTAATGTATACAAAGCGTATTATACAGGCTGCCTCCTGCCCTGGTGGTCCCAGTGATCGAGGGACCACCAGGGCAGGCTGCAGCCACCCTAGTATGCACCCGAGCACACTGATGCTGCCCCCCTGCCCTCTGATCACCCACAGCACCCCTCAGACCCCCCCCTGCCCACCCCAGACCCCTGTTTGCACCCAATCACCCCCCCCAATCACCCATCAATCACTCCCTGTCACTATCTGTCAACTCTATTTTTTAGGTTAGGTCCTAAACTGCCCCCTGGGGGCTCCTGATAACCCCCCCCCCCACACCCTCAGATCCCCCCCCCGTGTACTGTATACATCTATTCTCCCCTGTAATCACCAACTGATCACCTGTCAATCACCCATCAATCACCCCCTGTCACCACCTGTCACTGCCACCCATCAGATCAGACCCTAACCTGCCTCTTGTGGGCATCTGATCACCCACCCACACCATCAGATCGCCTGCAGACCCGCCCTCAGATCACCTCCCAAGTGCATTGTTTACATCTGCTTCCCCCCTCTAATCACCCATCAATCACCCCCTGTCACCACCTGTCACCGCTACCCATTAGATCAGACCCTAATCTGTCCCTAGGGCACCCAATCACCCGCCCATACCCTCAGAACACCCTCAGACCCCCTCTGATCACCTCGCCAGTGCATTGCTTGCATATATTCTCCCCTGTAATTACCTACTGATCACCTATCAATCACCCCATCACCCCGTCACTGCTACCCATCAGATCAGACCCTAAACTGCCCCCTTCGGGCACCCAAACACCCGCCCATACCCTCAGATCACCCTCAGACCCCACCTGAACACCTCTCCAGTGCATTATTTACATCTGTTCTCCCCTCTAATCACCCATCAATCACCTCCTGTCACCACCTGTCACCCCCTAGCACACCTACCCATCAGATCAGGCCCTAATTTGCCCCGTGTGGGCTCTTGATCACTCGGCCAAACCCTCAGATCCCCCTCAGACCCCCTTCCGATCACCTCCCCAGTGCATTGATTGCATCTATTCTCCCCTCTAATCACCTATCAATCACCTCCTGTCACCTCCTGTCACCCCTAGCACACCTACCCATCAGATCAGGCTCTAATCTGCCCCCTGCGGGCTTCTGATCACCCGGCCAAACCCTTACCCGCCCCACTGCAGTGACAAAATTTTTTTTTTCTGATCACTACTGGTCTCAACAACTTGGCTGAGACCAACCGTTATGCCACACAATACGCAACCGCCAATCCAAGAAGCTACCATGCCCAGCCTTTTCGGTGGAAACCACTCCAAGTTTCTGAACGTAACATTTTTTGGGGCCTCCTCCTTAACATGGGTCTAGCCAAAAAGAATGTATTGCGGTCTTATTGGTCTACGCACCCAATACATCACATTCCCATGTTCTCTGCTGCCATGTCCAGGTCACGATTTGAGAACATCCTGCGCTTCCTGCACTTCAGTGCCAATACAACCTGTCATCTAAGAGGCCACCCTGCTTATGACCGTTTCCACAAAACTCGGCCCCTCATACAGTCATTTTGAGGGGCGGGGTGCGGATGGGCTCTCCCAGGGGTGGCAGCGCCTGGGAGGCTTGCCTGCACCCTGCCCCCCCCGTCCGCTTCACCCCACCATCGGTGTGTTCACTCCCAGGACATGCAATTTTGTACCACAGGTAAGTAAATACGCAAGGTAGGGAATCTATCCTTTGGGGGGGCTGCATGGGTGGTCCCCCCCGGACACAGGCACTCCCAGGCTTTGGGGGTGTCTGCGCTGCCCTTCCTTTCTTGGGGGTACAAGGAGGCCTACACGCGGCACCCCTGTTGAGATGCAATGTATATTGCTTGGGCCAACTCCTGCAGGAAAGGCAGGTTGATAGTTTAGATCTTGCATATTCTGGTAGGCGAATGCATTATGCAAACGCTTTGCCATTTTAATTAGTCAGCAGACTTGAGGCAGCCAGTAATAACGTCAGGAGTGGACTGGTCTGAGCACACATCCCTTTTCTTTTGTGTAGCATGCATTTTGAGGCATTTGGTTTCCAGACTACTCCTCACGGTTTTGGGCCCCTAAAATGCCAGGGCAGTATAGGAACCCCACCAAGTGACACCATTTTAGAAAGAAGACACCCCAAGGTATTCTGTTAAGTGTATGATGAGTTCATAGAAGATTTTATTTTTTGTCACAAGTTAGTGGAAAATGACATTTTGTGAAAAAAAAAACCCAGTAAAAATCTGATTCCGCTAACTTGTGACAAAAAATAAAATCTTCTATGAACTCACCGTACTACTAACGGAATACCTTGGGGTGTCTTCTTTCTAAAATGGGGTCACTTGTGGGGTTCCTATACTGCCCTGGCATTTTAGGGGCCCTAAACCGTGAGTAGTCTAGAAACCAAATGCCTCAAAATGACCTGTGAATAAGACATTGGGCCTTTTAGCGCACCTAGGCTGCAGGGCCGGGCCGAGGCATAGGCTGGAGAGGCTCCAGCCTCAGGGCACAGTGTAGGAGGGGGTGCACAATTCATTCAGCTGTCATTCCTAATTGTGTATTAAGCAGAAAGAAATAAGAAAAGGGGATACATAGCAGTGAATGCAAGCCATATAACTAGATATTAAGGTGTTGGGGAGGTTGTGGGCCCTGTGGCCCTCTTAGTTTAATAGCAATCAGTGTGTGACAGCTGGGGTGGGAGGGATGGAGGGGCGCACTTTGGTGTCTCAGCCTTGGGTGCTGGAGGACCTTGTCCCTGCTCTGCTAGGCTGCAAAACAAGTGTCACACATGTGGTATTGCTGTACTCAGGAGAAGGAGTATAATGTGTTTTGGGGTGTATTTTTACACATAACCATGCTGGGTGGGAGAAATATTTCTGTAAATGGACAATTTTTTTATTTATTTTTTGCACACAATTGTCCATTTACAGAGATATTTCTCCTACCCAGCATGGGTATGTGTAAAAATACACCCCAAAACACACTACTGCGCAGGCTCAGTAGTTCTGAGCCTGTGCAGTACAGCCCGGAGGACGTCCGATGACGTCAGGGCGCACGAGTGACACGCACTTTGGAGCGCAGAAGAAGCCCGACCTGGCAGCCGGCCTGGCCAGGTCGGGCTCACCACCGGAGACCACCGGGAGCCTGCGGAGCGGCGCCGAGGTCACCTCCTGCCTGCCACGGGCTGGAGGAAGCCCCAGGTAAGTGGATTTGGATTTTTATTTTTTTTCTGCATTCCCTGAACCTTCCCTTTAAGGGGTTTTATGACTGCAGTCCTTAAAGGATACCCCAACTGAAATGTGACATAATGAGATAGACATGTGTATGTACAGTGCCTAGCACACAGATAACTATGCTGTGTTCCTTTTTTTCTTTATAAAATACACGACTGGGTCTCGACCTGGATTTAAGGCCTGATTGGCCCGTTTTATTATATGTACCACAGTGCAAGATAGCACAACGTTTCGACCAAAGGGTCTTTATCAAGTGCACTTGATAAAGACCCTTTGGTCGAAACGTTGTGCTATCTTGCACTGCGGTACATGTAATAAAACGGGCAAATCAGGCCTTAAATCCAGGTCGAGACCCAGTCGTGTATTTTATTTGGACTGTTGCTGCACCTTAGGTGGATACGGGTGTGACTGGTTGACTCCCTGGTCTGAAGTATATACCTGGGTTGAAGTAATAAGGTAATCTATTGCACTTTTTCCTTTTTTTGTGGGCTTAAGTGGTTACATTCTGACATTTACCACATGGTGACATTTCTACTGCTGGCAGGTGATGTCAGTGGAAGGAGATGCTGCTTGCTTTTTTGGCAGTTGTAAACAACTGTTATTTCCCACAATGCAACAAGGTTCCCACAGTGTGATGTCAGGACCTCAGAGCTGTGAGGTGCTGACATCACACTGTGGGAGGGGCTTCACCACAATATTGGCCATACAAGACCCCCTGATGATCCGTTTGAGAAAAGGAATAGATTTCTCATGGGAAAGGGGGTACCAGCTACTGATTGGGATGAAGTTCAATTCTTGGTTACGGTTTCTCTTTAACTTATATCGATCCTCTAAACTGATGTATAGTTTATTTTATAACTTTTACTCATAAATTATTCATGTATGCGTGACTAGGGGGCATGTTGGGGGTGTGGCTTAAGGTGTGGCAGGGACATGTCTAATGGTGTCCCTCTTTCGCATCTAACAAAGTTGGGAGGTATGATGTTCCTATCTGAAAATTCTGAAAATTACGCCCACTGATTTCTTTTGTTTTCTAATCCCAGTAAGGCCTCTTGCACACTACTTGCGATTCGATTTGCAATTTTGACCCAATTTTACATTTGATTCTAATTCTTAATCAATTCCGCTTTTGAATCGATTCCTGCATGCTGCGTTTTTTCTGCGTTTTTCTTCTTGTGTTGATAGCATCCAGGGAAAATCAGAATCGTAAATCGCAAATCCGAATCGCAAATCAGATTTGTACAAGTTAATAATCAGCTTCTCTGATAGAAAAACGCTGTGACGGGAGGGGTGACAGGGAGGCACAGAGGGCCACTTCCTGTCTGTTGACTGACTGCAAATCGATGAGCAGGAAATAGGAATATCCGTGGCTGAGCGGATGCAGTCATTAGAACAATTGTGCAGAGAGCAGAACATTTTTTTTTCTCTCTCTGCCCACAGTTGTCAGTCTCTCAGGACAACGAAAATAAACTTCTCCCTCCATGGGGCCCCCTGCAGCTTCTGGGCCCCCCAGCAGCTGCATCCCTTGCAGGTTCTATAGTTACGCCCCTGATTTTTGATATTGTTTTCTCATGGATTAATAAAACTTGTTGAAAGGACATGTGAACTGAGAGATATAGGGTGGCTGCCATATTTATTTACTTTTAATACGTGGCTGACCTGCTGATCTCTTTGGCTGCAGTAGTGTCTGAATCACACACCTGAAACAAGCATGCAGCTAATCCAGTCACCCTTCAGTCAGAGCATCTGATCTGCTACATGCTTGTTCACAGGGCCGACGCTACCATAGAGGCAAAGGGGGCAATTGCCCTAGGGCCCCAGAGCTTGTAGGGGCCCCCAGTGGCTACAAGAGGAAAAAAACTCAAATCGACCTTATAGTTTTTGAGAAAATCGATTTTAAAGTTTCAAAGAAAAAAAAATACACATTTAAAAACCTGCCGACTTTAATGGTTAATAGCAAATCCACCTTAGATGCTAGAAACCCTAAATTTGCAGGATATGTTAAGGAGATCATTGGGAATAAGAGAAAAAAACAATTTTTATCGTTTTTGAGAAAATAGATTTTAAAGTAAGTTTTGAAGTAAAAAAGTATACTTTCAAATGCGGTAAATGTCACTTTTAGTAGAGCAATAGTTTTCCTGACGGGGTTTCCAGGGGGTCTATACGCAGCCGCAGCGCTTTGGCCAGGGATCGCTATACAGCCGCAATATGGCTGTATGAAGATCCCTGGCATTTTTTCCTATTTTCCCAATTTTTTTTTATGTTTAGAGTGTGGGAATTTAAAAAAAAAAATATGTGGGGTCCCCCCTCCTGAAACTTTTTAACCCCTTGTCCCCCATACAGGCTGGGGTAGCGAGAATGTGGAGCTCCGACCGATTGGGGCTTCACACCCTGACTATACCAGCTGCAAAAAAGGTCCCTTAATGCCGATTTTTGTTCCGGGGTATCTGTTGGGGGGCCCCCCCAGGTTTATTTTGCCCTGGGGCCCCATTGTTGCCTAAACCGGCCCTGCTTGTTCAGGGGCTATGGCCAGGCCCGGATTTCTGGGAAGGTCACAGAGGCCATGGCCTAGGGCGAAAAAAATTAGCAGGGCGCAGGACTTGGAGAGATAAGCGGTCACATGTCAAAGTAAATCACCTCTCCTGCTTTGCTCTGGTCTGCCTGAATTCCAGAGATCCCTGCATCTCTCTTACTTGTGCAAAGTGTGTGTTATGGCAGTCAGCATCTGCTGTCACCTGTATGATGAGAGGGGACAAACAATCTGCTGTGAGAAGAAAAATATATCGGCTCAAGTAGCAGAACTCTTGAGTTCCGATTAGTTTTTCTCATTCAGCACTCATTCACGGGCAGGAATTAGCAGCTCTCCCCCTCCCTGACTGATGATAGTTTATTACTAGTAGATCAGTGCTGTTAAAGACCTCAGATCTGTTGAATTTATGGCTTTTCTTTTCCTCCTAGAGAATGACAACAACATTCTTTCTGCTACAGTTTAACTCTTTCCTGGCTTGTTTTTGTCAGCAAAGTACTGTGTTGACCATCAGTGAAAGCAGGATGTTTTGAAACAGAATGACAACTGTGTTACATTTATTTATATTTACAAAACAATCAATGCATCTCCTGCTGACTGTATATATAGCTGTGTGCCTAACATCTTGTATACAGGAACAAAGTCTGAAGACGGCTCTCACTGTTTTTCTTTGGATTAGCCAATAAAAAGTATTATTTTGTTACAAAACTTCCTGCTGACTGATTTTAAAATCTGTCTTAAGTGCTAAATTGTCACTGTGTAAAGTACACCTAAGCTTTTTCTGACAGCTTTAATGTCAGATCGACTATTTCCAACATGTCCGATCTGCTTTCCAATCAATTTTCTGAATGATTTTTCATAGAAGTGAACAGCAAATTGATCGAAAAATTGAAATTAGATCAGACATGATGGAAATAATCGACCTGACAGTAAATCTGTCAGAAAATTGCATCATGTGTACCTAGCATTACACTACATCTATGCCAGTGTGTGTAGTGTCGGATCCTACTTACCTGTTCTCTGTTTTGGATGGGCTTCTCTGCATTGTGCTACACTGTCCCCTATTTGTGGCTCTGACGGCAGCAAGTAGCACAGAGGACAAAGAAGCAGCGCTGTTCACTGGGGCTCCTTGTGATTTTGCACTCCTGTATGCATGTGCACAGGAGCCGAGGGAGTGTTATGGGTATGTGTACTTGACAAATGCTGCTGAGTGCTCATACATGAGCATCATTTCTGAAGTATGCAAGCCCAGGACACCATCACCTGCTGTGCATGCAGACAGGAGCGCAAAATTACATGGAGTGGACAGAGCATGCACTGCTTCTTTGTTGTATAGGGGGGAAAACCAGCAAAACAGAGGGGGGCCCATTCAAACTAGTCAGAGTTGGACAGAATGGGGGGGGGGGGGGGGTTGGTGACAGCCGGCCTAGGGCGCTGGAAGGTACAAATCCGGCCCTGGCTATGGCTAAAAGTTATAGAGGCAGAGGATCAGCAGGACTGCCGGGCAACTGGTTTTGTTGAAGAGAAAGTAAACATGGCAGCCTCCGTACCTCGGTAACAGGAGTGCCTCTGATCACAGTGTTTGCTGGAATATACTGTATTGCTTGGGTTCTGAGTGGTACCACCCACATACCCGTATATACCACCCATGCCAACCACAAGGGGTGCGGCCTCCTGTATCCGTGTGCACATCTGAGGAGTGGGACTCGGGGTGCTGATTCAGATTCCTCAGAATTTAAATTTCACACAGATGGCTCCCTACACAGATGACTCACACAGACTTCGGCTCCCTGCACAGATGACTCACACAGACTTCAGCTCCCTGCACAGATGACTCACAGAGACTTCGGCTCCCTGCACAGATGACTCACACAGACTTCGGCTCCCTGCACAGATGACTCACACAGACTTTGGCTCCCTGCACAGACGACTCACAGAGACGGCTCCCTGTACAGATGACTCACAGAGACTTCGGCTCCCTGCACAGATGACTCACACAGACTTCGGCTCCCTGCACAGATGACTCACACAGACTTTGGCTCCCTGCACAGACGACTCACAGAGACGGCTCCCTGTACAGATGACTCACACAGACTTCGGCTCCCTGCACAGATGACTCACACAGACTTCGGCTCCTTGCACAGATGACTCACACAGACTTCGGCTCCCTGCACAGATGACTCACAGAGACTTCGGCTCCCTGCACAGATGACTCACAGAGACTTCGGCTCCCTGCACAGATGACTCACACAGACTTTGGCTCCCTGCACAGACGACTCACAGAGACGGCTCCCTGTACAGATGACTCACACAGACTTCGGCTCCCTGCTCAGACTTTCGGCTCCCTGCACTTTGCATTGTTAAAGAGAACCCGAGGTGTGTTTAAAGAATGTTATCTGCATACAGAGGCTGGATCTGCCTATACAGCCCAGCCTCTGTTGCTATCCCAAACCCCACTAAGGTCCCCCTGCACTCTGCAATCCCTCATAAATCACAGCCGTGCTGTGAGGCTGTGTTTACATCTGTAGTGTCAGTCTCAGCTGCTCCCCCACCTCCTGCATAGCTCCGGTCCCTGCCCCCGTCCCTTCCCTCCAATCAGCAGGGAGGGAAGGGATGCAGGCGGGGACTGGAGTTCTGCAGGAGGCGGGGAGAGCAGCAGACTGACACTATAGAGATAAACACAGCCAACTCTGACAAGCTGTTTGTCAGCAGCACGGCTGTGATTTATGAGGGATTGCAGAGTGCAGGGGGACCTTAGGGGGGTTTGGGATAGCAACAGAGGCTGGGCTGTATAGGCAGATCCAGCCTCTGCATGCAGATAATATTCTTCAAACCCACCTCGGGTTCTCTTTAAGACCTTATCAGAGGTGTCGGTAACTTGTTAAGACCTCACCAGAGGTGTCTGTAATTATCGTCTGGCTTACCGCTTGTTGAAGGCTTTATGAATTGACATTTGCTGACAATTTACTGACATGTGTTGGAGGTTTTTACAGCCAAGTGGTTAATTTACCTCACTGCTCGGTAATTTCAGGCTTTCATGCGGTAACAGCCTTTATGAATTGACACTTTCCTAAGGGCTTGGAAATGTCTGCTGTTTTCAGCATTACCGCGTGTGGGAATGCTTTATGAATTGAAACCAAAGTAAAGATATTTAGCTGTTTATGATTTGGAGGAAAATATACATTTTATTTAAAAATGGGCACGCAGAGTTTAGAAAAACTTAGGGCCCATTCACACTAAAGCGTTTTGCCGCGATTTTGGCAAAACACTCAAACGCGCTAGTGTAATAAAACCCTATGGGCCCGTTCTTACTAGGGCGATTTGCGCTAATCGCCGCAAATCGCCCCAAAAATGCAAAACGCAAATGCGTCGCCTGCACCACTGTCAGGCGATTTCCTGGCCATCACGTTTCAGTGCTAGAGAAGCGCTAAACGCGATTGCGGAAAAATCGCCGCAGTGTTCAGTGATTTTTCCGCTGAATAATCACTCCTGCAGTTTTGCAAACACAAGTGTGAATGGGCCCTTAAAGGGAAAAAAAACACATTTGCAGTAGGATGGGGAGAAACAAGGAGGCTATACAGCACAATACACAGGTACAATATACAGTTTGCAAAGAATGCTGGGCTGCCTAATAAGAAAGCCCAGCACAGTATGCATGCCCTGATACATCCCGGTGCAGCAATGATTATGGTACACAGGAGTCTTATCTAGCTTACTTTGCTTGAATGGAAGCAGGAGGGTTACAGCCCTCATGCGTGAGTCAGTCTGCAGTGTGGTAATCATCTGATATCAAAACAATTCCGGTGCAGCAATGATTATGGTACATAGGAGTCTTATCTAGCTTACTTTGCTTGAATGGAAGCAGGAGGGTTACAGCCCTCATGCGTGAGTCAGTCTGCAGTGCGGTAATCATCTGATATCAAAACAATCCCGGTGCAGCAATGATTATGGTACATAGGAGTCTTATCTAGCTTACTTTGCTTGAATGGAAGCAGGAGGGTTACAGTCCTCATGCGTGAGTCAGTCTGCAGTGCGGTAATAATCTGATATCAAAACAACATCTGTTAAACAGACTTAGCTAAAACAAATATGTGCGTGATGAACCACCGGCTCAGCGCAAGTGGGAAATATAATAAACTTATAAGTAATATTTCAAACTTACCATTGTGACCATATATATGTTTACATCTAAACACAATAAATGGGTAAAACTAAACAAATTATACATTCTTTTCACATTCATTTTTTATTTAACCTGCTGATTATCAGTGGTAAGATTTCTATCAGTAAAAGATATGGTAGCATAATATAAATCAATTCTCTCCCTGTGATGTCACCAATGGGCTGGTCACTCACATCTGCTGATTCCCCCAGATATCTTGATACAATTATCCGCTACCCATAATGCAGCATGGAGGGGCTCAGTGAAACGGGCAGTGAAGGTGTGGATAACTCTCGTTGGGTCACACAGGGCATATAAGGAGATCTGCCCGGCCTCATAATCCAGACATATCCTGACTCTATCACTGGGGATCTTGTCAGGTAATCTGATCTTTTGCCTGCCATGTAATACTGAATACTTATTACATTTCCTGTACAAACACCAGGACCTGTAATTATCTCCAATCAGTGACTCCTCCCCTCTCCTGGCTATACTGGGGTAACACATCCCGACTCTCCACCATGCTGATCCCCCAACATCCACTTCCCAGTAATGTCGCCCTGAGGAGAAACACTGACTGCTCAACACCTGAGATCGCTGAAATCTATCTGGTGTTAGTGGGTGATTCTGTTTTAAGTCTGTACTGGATGCAGTTTTCCTGTCAGCTGATATATGTAGATATTTACCAGCTGTGTTTACATCCAGTAATATGTCTGTATACACTGGCAGCCCTGATGTTTGCTGTGCAGCCCCAATATTTGTCCCCCCAGCCTGGCGCTGTGTGTGTTGTGCGGTGGGGGTAGGTTGGGGGCGTGGCCTGGATAGTTTAGCAGTGATGGGAACTTTGTCCTCTGTACTAGAATGTGGATAGGCCTGTGTGTCTGTATGTTTCTGCACAATTACCCCAGACATGATATCAGATAGTCCTGTGTGTAATGTGTGTGAGATGCCGGCCATATCCAGATCCCCTCCATCATGGAGCTGTTTATCATGTCTGTCCTCCGTGTCACACAAGTCACCTGTGTCTGATTCCTGTAAGACAGTCAGTGGATCAGTCATGTTACATAGCTCCTCAATGTGACGCATCCTCCTGGACAGCTCCTCCTTCTTTATCTCCAGCTGCCTGATGATATGATCACAATATTGTGTCACCTGCTTTGCCTTCCTAGAGATATTATTCTGGACTCTCCTCTCCAGGTCTTTCAGCTGTCTCTGGTACTTTGCAAACAGGGCAATGCCTATTTCTTTTTCAGCATTTGCATTTTCTTGCGCTATTTTCTTGCGTTCCTCCAGACTCTGGATTCGTTTCTTGGTCTTCTCTGCCTCTGTCATCAGTTTCTGGAGAACATTTCTCAGCTTCTTCTTCTTCCTCTCAGAGGCCTCATTCAGTGACATCATCTTATGTTCTACATGTTCCCTTATCACAGTGCAGGACACACAGACACAGGCAGCATCCTCAGTGCAGTAATACCTCAGTAGTTCCTTATGGACGGAGCATTTCCTGTTTTCCATGGAAGTGTTGGGGTCACACAAGACGTGTGCCTTGTTGTGGACTCTCATATGCTTGTGACAAAGGGAAACATCACAGTGCAGACAATATTTAACAGCCAACACAAACGAGACCTCACAGTTAGTGCAGAAAGTCCTGGTCTTGTTATCACTTATCATCTGGCTGAGTAGACAGGAAACTCTCTGCTATCTTCCTCAGGGCAATGTTCCATAAGCTCCATAAACTCCTCTCTACATTCAGGACAGGAATAACCTCCAGACCCCTCCTGTGTATCCAGGTGCTGATTAATAGAGACTTGGACGAAGAAGTTGTGTCCACATACCAAGTTTACAGGATCAGTATAAAATGGTCAGGCAGACGGGACACTCCAGTTACTTCCTCAGATCAGCAGATGCCATCGCTGACAGTACAGGGGAAAGTGAAAGTATCTGATTCCTGGAATAAAGTTATGACTTTATCTGCAGAGGGAGAGGCTGAGATGATACACAGGAAGCTTTATAATAGCAAGCAGAAAAGCTTTCAATTCACCCTTTCTGATGTACGGAAATATTCTGCAGAATCGAGGCAAGAGTACATAATAATAATGTGGTAGGACATTAGACTATGACTATGGTAGGATTAGAGTGTGAGCTCCTCTGAGGACAGTCAGTGACATGACTATGTAGTCTGTAATGTGCTGCAGAAGATGTCAGTGCTATATAAATACATAATAATAATATGGTAGGACATTAGACTATGACTATGGTAGGATTAGAGTGTGAGCTCCTCTGAGGACAGTCAGTGACATGACTATGTACTCTGTAATGTGCTGCAGGAGATGTCAGTGCTATATAAATACATAATAATAATATGGTAGGACATTAGACTATGACTATGGTAGGATTAGATTTTGAGCTCCTCTGAGGACAGTCAGTGACATGACTATGTACTCTGTAATGTGCTGCAGGAGATGTCAGTGCTATATAAATACATAATAATAATATGGTAGGACATTAGGCTATGACTATGGTAGGATTAGATTTTGAGCTCCTCTGAGGACAGTCAGTGACATGACTATGTACTATGTAAAGTGCTGCAGAAGATGTCAGTGCTATATAAATACACAATAATAATATGATAGGACATTAGACTATGACTGTGGTAGGATTAGAGTGTGAGCGCCTCTGAGGACAGTCGGTGACATGACTATGTACTCTGTAATGTGCTGCAGGAGATGTCAGTGCTATATAAATACATAATAATAATATGGTAGGACATTAGACTATGACTATGGTAGGATTAGATTTTGAGCTCCTCTGAGGACAGTCAGTGACATGACTATGTACTCTGTAAAGTGCTGCAGGAGATGTCAGTGCTATATAAATACATAATAATAATATGGTAGGGCATTAGACTATGACTATGGTAGGATTAGATTGTAAGCTCCTCTGAGGACAGTCAGTGACATGACTATGTACTCTATAATGTGCTGCAGAAGATGTCACTGCTATATAAATACATAATAATAATATGGTAGGACATTAGGCTATGACTATGGTAGGATTAGATTTTGAGCTCCTCTGAGGACAGTCAGTGACATGACTATGTACTATGTAAAGTGCTGCAGAAGATGTCAGTGCTATATAAATACATAATAATAATATGGTAGGGCATTAGACTATGACTATGGTAGGATTAGATTGTAAGCTCCTCTGAGGACAGTCAGTGACATGACTATGTACTCTATAATGTGCTACTGAAGATGTCAGTGCTATATAAATACATAATAATAATATGGTAGGACATTAGACTATGACTATGGTAGGATTAGATTGTAAGCTCCTCTGAGGACAGTCAGTGACATGACTATGTACTCTATAATGTGCTACTGAAGATGTCAGTGCTATATAAATACATAATAATAATATGGTAGGACATTACACTATGACTATGGTAGGATTAGAGTGTGAGCGCCTCTGAGGACAGCCAGTGACATGACTATGTACTCTGTAATGTGCTGCAGAAGATGTCAGTGCTATATAAATACATAATAATAATATGGGAGGACATTAGACTATGACTATGGTAGGGATTAGAGTGTGAGCTCCTCTGAGGACAGTCAGTGACATGACTATGTACTATGTAAACTGCTGCAGGAGATGTCAGTGCTATATAAATACATAATAATAATATGGTAGGACATTAGGCTATGACTATGGTAGGATTAGAGTGTGAGCTCCTCTGAGGACAGTCAGTGACATGACTATGTACTCTGTAATGTGCTGCAGAAGATGTCAGTGCTATATAAATACATAATAATAATATGGGAGGACATTAGACTATGACTATGGTAGGGATTAGAGTGTGAGCTCCTCTGAGGACAGTCAGTGACATGACTATGTACTATGTAAAGTGCTGCAGAAGATGTCAGTGCTATATAAATCTATATACATAAAATCGGATGTATGTGTGTATGTTCTTCCGCTTCTGCTAGGAACCTTGCCGCACCATCCTCATCCTCCTCTGATGTGGGCACCCCACATACCACTTGAACTTCCTCCACTTCCAAAGCCCCTTCAATTGATGTGTCAGAGGAGTTATTTACACATCAGTTTGTGGAAGTTAGTGGTACGCAAGCATTATTGCCAGCAGATGAAGGAGTTAAGAAAGTTGCACTTGATCTCTATCAGTCAGGCAACATTAAACCGATTGACATAAGGTGTGATGTCCCCGCCGCTGCTGCTGCCTTTTGTGAGTTGTTAGGTGAAAGCGATGCAGCTGATGATGATGTGTCGATGGATGTCACATAAGTGCCCACAAAAGGGCGAGAGGACAATTCAGATGGAGAGACAGAGTCAGAAGATGCGTACGAAGCAAGGGGAGCTCGCAATGAACTGGAGGCAAACATCAGCATGTAGCGGCACCTGGGGTCAACCAGCCAACACATCCACCAACTTCCCTGGCTGGCATTCGAACCGGGGACCCAGCACTGCAAGGCAAGAGTGCTAACCACTTCTCCAATCCTTGAGTGGGGATCGGTTAGCCAGATCAGTACGGATAGATACAATGTTTGTATCAACATAAATTAAAGACCGGAACATAGGAACAGGAACTTAAAGTGGATATTATAAAAATATATTACACTACTGGAAATAGTACTGGCAAAACAGATACACTCACACTTTACCCAAAGGGGCTAAAGCCAATATGTACTGAAATTGGTCACATTTGATAACCTGAACCTCATAGATGAAATGGTACACCAGTCTGTGTTACCCCCATGTCTAAGATACTAATTCTAATTGTAACCAATTTCAGTACATTGGCTTTAGCCCCTTTGGGTAAAGTGTGAGTGTATTATAAAAATATATTATGAGAAATGTGCACTATGGAAATTAACTACCTGCGGACCAACGCAGTTTAACTCTACGGCGGGCAGGTGGCGCTGCAGTTCTGACCGGACGTAAACTCTACGTCCCATTCACCGCACGCCCCTGCCCGTCCCCGCTGCTCTCGCCGCTCTGTCCCGCTGCAATGTGCTGCCGTGCCGCCTCTATGACGGCAGAGCACTGTGAGCCAGGCAGAAGCCGTTTTCATTGGCTCCTGGCCCAGTCATTCCTGTAAGCCGTTCCCATTGGCTTACATTGAGTGACAGGATCAGGAGCCATCATAGCGACGGCAGAGAGAGCAGCCTGTGGCGGGGACAGAGCGGCGTGACTATCGGTTTTAGCGGTGATTCATCGGTAAGCAGCGGTTTACTGTGCCAGCACCCTCTGGTCCTTAAAGAGAAACTCCAATCAAGAATTGAACTTTATCCCAATCAGTAGCTGATACCCCCTTTTACATGAGAAATATAATGCTTTTCACAAATAGACCTTCAGGGGGTGCTGTATGACTCTGGGACCGCGGTACTCTGGGCAAACTGCCACAATGTAACAATGCTCACGGACAGGAAATAGCTGCTTACAGCTGTCTGTAACAGCCAGAACAGCTAGGAGCAGCTACATAACCTGCCCACAGTAACAATGTCACCATGTAATACATGTCAGAATGCAAATCAGGGAGAGAAAAGATTTTACAATGAGCAAACACTGACTAAATCATTTATACATAATTATGGTAAAAATTAAGCACTTTTTTTACTACATTATTTTCACTGGAGTTCCTCTTTAAGGGGGCAGAGGGTGCTGGTACCGAAGTGGTTAATGTTCTAATTACATTTGTTTACTTTGTTTTCTGTTTGTTTTTTTTGTTTGTGTTTTTTTTTTACTTTTTTTTTCTTAATTTAATTATGTTCAAGCATTAATAATCTAAATTATTAATATAAAGCTCAACTACTAAGCTGTTTATTGTTCAAAACGGCATGAAATTGGTTGCCTATGACCAAATGTTGTAATATGTGTATGGTTACTGTGCCAATCGAATATTTTTCCAACAATCCTAGTAATAACAAAGGAGAGCAATACTGGACTTGTATTTGTTAGAGCTATAAATAGTTCTCTTCTCCAATCCTATATCATGCTGATAAAGCTCATAACTGTCCCTTTCTGGGAAGTGCAATCATTATTTTGGAACAGAATTCCTCTCTATCTTTCAGGACTGATGTAAAGACCTCTACAGATTTATGCATTTCTTTACCAAAATGTGCCATGTGACTCTTAACTTATTCCGAGCCTCTAAATTCATATATAGTTTTTTTAAATACATTTTTACTCATAAATTACTCATATATGCGTGACTAGGGGAGTGTTGGGGGTGTGGCTTAAGGTGTGCCAAGGGCATGTCTAAAGGTGTCCATCTTTCGCATCTAAGAAAGTTGGGATGTTCCTATTTAAAAATTCTGAAAATTACGCCCACTGATTTTTTTATTGTAATCACACGAAGGCCTTTTGCACACTACATGCGATTCTGATTTTGACCCAATTTTACATGTGATTCCGATTTTTAATCGATTCCGCTTTTTAATCGGCCCTGCATGCTGCGTTTTTTCTGCGGGTTTCTTCTTATGTTGATATCATCCAGGGAAAATTGGAATTGTGAATCACACATCGTATTTGTGATTAGCAGTGTGCAAGAGGCTTAAGTTAATATTCTTCTCTGATAGAAAAACGCTGTAATTTCAAGGTGAAGGGAGGAGAGACAGGAAGGCACATAGAGTCACTTCCTGTCTGTTGGTGGACTGCAAATCGATGAGCAGGAAATAGGCATATCTTAGGAACAGAAGCAATACTTCTGTTATAAGAACTCAGTACATCTTATTGATACAATACCTGAGATGGCAGCAGCCACTTCCCTCAACTGCCCAAAGGGCTTCTTTATTTTTTTGCCTTGATAATTGTGATGATCCCAAAGATTTTCAACAGGGGGGTAACTAGAAATCACTGGGCCCCCCTCGAAACTTTGGATACCCCCCTTGCTTTCTGCACAGGTAAACTGAGAACCAATGTTATTCAGTTGGCTAGTGATCACTGGAATGTGTTTTCCCCATGCAGATAGAAACTGTAAGGCCATAGTGAGAGCATGGAACGCAGGCCTCTTGGTCATTTGGTGGTGGGACAGTTTAGGGTGTTTATTCTTACATAATAGGTTCATTACATTATTTTGCTCTTGGTACTGGGGTGCTAAAATATAATAGGTATATGCATTGTAATAGGTTCATTTATGTCTGATATCTGTTCCTTTTGATTCTGCTGTCTTTTCCTCTCTTTCAGATACTGGGCGGTCCTTAGGTGTTTGTGAGGAGATTTGGGTTGCTGAGCGGAGGTGAGAGATTTCCCTCAGATGATTGGCAGCTGTCTGTTGGAGCCAATTTCAGCTGGCCAATCACAGAAGGTTTCGCCTCTAACCTGAGATGCTTTACCCTTTTCTCCTCAGTATCCAGTCAAGCAAGCTGGAAGCAGGAGCCGTGTTAGCTGTTCCTGTCATTGACAGTTTCTGACTGACTTTGATTTATTGTTTTGGTTTATTTTACCCCCCTTTATTTATTTTCATCTTTGCTTTATTATTTACTTCTGTTTCTTATTTAATTCCTTCCCTCCCCCCCCCCCATTTCATTTCTTTTATTTCTCTTTTATTTTCTCTATCTCCTTTTCCTTTCTTATGTATTTCTTTTATCTCATTTCCCTGCTCTCATGGCTGCTGTTGCGGGGGCTGAGGGGGGTGAAGACATGCTGCGCAGGTTGCTGGACTCTATTTCTGCCCCTCTGCCTAACTCGCAACCTCCACCCGCTGTGCAGCCACAGAGGATCCCGATTGACCTGCTGCCCCAGGATTTCCAGCTGTCGGCGATGATCCCTGCCGCCACCGCTGCTGCATCTGATCCTGCCCCGTCCGGATCGGCTATGCGGAAGTCCAGAAGCCGCACGAAGAAGGCCAATCACCAGGATCCACCTGCTTCAGCTGCCGGAGCGGGCGTGGACGTTTCCACGGCGCCGCCGGTGAAGAGGGCCAAAAAAAAACAGGCGCCCTTACTCCCCAGACCTCCGGGGAGCATGATCCCAGCACACAGGAAGTGCCCAAGCAACTTCGGGCGGAAGTGCGCCGGGCCCGAGGGGCGGAAACAGCCGCAGCCACATGACCGGAAGTAGAATCCGGCGGCCATCTTGCCAGTGATCCGGGGACACTATGCGTTCCAGGGCTGCCTGTCAGCGCTGCTGCCCGGAATGCCTCCTCATCACCTGCCGCTGACCCTCTCCCCTCTTCTTCCACCGCGCATCCCCCGGCCTCCTTTCCTCTGCTGGACCTCCCGGGACCTTCAGCATCAGCGACACCCATGGCTCCTGAGGCGTCACATGCACATCCCTCGGCTTTCCTGCAGCAACACTGCCAGCCTCCACCACCTACCCAGCCAGGCAATCTATTCCAAGGGGTCGCAGGCTTCTCAGCTGTGGATCCGGAGTCCAGCTCATCGGATGGGGAAGCAGAGGAACCTGCCCACGAGATTCCAGCTCCCAACCCGGGTGAGAACATGGGGTTTTCTGGGGAGGGTTTATTTAATCGTTTTAATGTCTTATTAAACTGTCTGCAGCAGGTTGTTGAAAAAATGCCGGGGCCTTCCCCGGTGGTGCTCCTGCTGCAGTTTGGGTGCCTCCGTGCACACAGAGTGTTTCTCCTCCTATACCCCCTCCTTCTAACAGTAATGTAAATTCTTATCAAATGTTAACGCCACCCGTCCTTAGACCGGGTGTCTCGGAGACTGTTTATAAAGATGTTATGCCTGGGGCCTCCTCGCCTTTAGGTTATCATTTGCCTCAGGCTGTAAAGGAAAACATATGGCGTGGAGAATATGTGGACATACTTTCTTTATTGCCTTTTCAGAAAGACTACTTGAAAGAAAAGAAGGAGGAGGAGGATAGGCGGAGGCCGGTAGCTAGGAGTTTCACAAATTGGTTACAAGCTTTCTTGATTTACATGAGTGTGTTAATTGAAAAAGATTCTGGCCTAGCCCTAGGCCTTCTGCAACATTTAGACTCCGTTTTTGAGGCCCAGCGGCAGTTTGGAGGGATTGTCTGGTTTCTATTAGAGATGTCGCGAACCTCCGATTTTCGGTTCACGAACCGGGTTCGCGAACTTCCGCAGAAGGTTCGGTTCGCGGAAAAATTTGCGAACCGCAATAGACTTCAATGGGGAGGCGAACTTTGAAAAATAGAAAAAATTATGCTGGCCACAAAAGTGATGGAAAAGATGTTTCAAGGGGTCTAACACCTGGAGGGGGGCATGGCGGAGTGGGATACATGCCAAAAGTCCAGGTGAAAAATCTGGATATTACGCAAAGCAGCGTTTTAAGGGCAGAAATCACATTGAATGCTAAATTGCAGGCCTAACGTGCTTTCAAACATCTTGCATGTGTATACATCAAACAGGGAGTGTAATTAGAGTACTGCTTCACACTGACACACCAAACTCACTGTGTAACGCACCGCAAACGGCTGTTTGTGTAGTGACGGCCATGCTGGACTACTGCGCAACATGGCGTGATTGCTCTTCCTCACTCAGTGATGTCAGGTAATGTGTGACTTCCTTCTCAACTTTCCATGGCATTGTTAAAAAGCTTACGTTTTGTTTTTAATTTACATTTTCTACTTGCTGTGTACTTGTTCAGTAGAGATGTCGCGAACCTCCGATTTTCGGTTCGCGAACTTCCGCAGAAGGTTCGGTTCGGGGAAAAATTCGCGAACCGCAATAGACTTCAATGGGGAGGCGAACTTTGAAAAATAGAAAAAATTATGCTGGCCACAAAAGTGATTTAAAAGATGTTTCAAGGGGTCTAACACCTGGAGGGGGGCATGGCGGAGTGGGATACATGCCAAAAGTCCCGGGGAAAAATCTGGATGTGACGCAAAGCAGCGTTTTAAGGGCAGAAATCACATTGAATGCTAAATTGCAGGCCTAACGTGTTTTCAAACATCTTGCATGTGTATACATCAAACAGGGAGTGTAATTAGAGTACTGCTTCACACTGACACACCAAACTCACTGTGTAACGCACCACAAACAGCTGTTTGTGTAGTGACGGCCATGCTGGACTACTGCGCAACATGGCGTGATTGCTCTTCCTCACTCAGTGATGTCAGGTAATGTGTGACTTCCTTCTCAACTTTCCATGGCATTGTTAAAAAGCTTACGTTTTGTTTTTAATTTACATTTTCTACTTGCTGTGTACTTGTTCAGTACCGCTACAATGAGAATCCTGTGGAGGCGGGCAAGTCTGCCATTGTGACCCTGGGTAATGGCCGGGGAATGAGAGGTTTGAATCCGGTGTGGAGCCTGAGCAACGGCTACCACTACACATCCAAGGAGGGCAGCGGGCAGGCATGCACGCCCGCCCGCCCCGAGGTAGTGACCAAAAATAACAATACAGGAGGAGGACTTTCGAGGCCCTGCTGTGTATTTGAAATGAATGTACTTTAAATCCTTTAACGAGAACCAGTTATGGCGGGCAAAGATGACACCACATTCCTTTCACGAGAATCATATGGAGGCGGGCAAGTCTGTCATTTGTGACCCCGGGTAATGGCCAGGGAATGAGGGATGGAATCCGGTGTGGAGCCTGAGAAACGGCTACCACTACACATCCAAGGAGGGCAGCAGGCAGGCATGCACGCCCGCCCCGAGGTAGTGACCAAAAATAACAATACAGGAGGCGGACTTTCGAGGCCCTGCTGTGTATTTGAAATGAATGTACTTTAAATCCTTTAACGAGAACCAGTTATGGCGGGCAAAGATGACACCACATTCCTTTCACGAGAATCATATGGAGGCGGGCAAGTCTGTCATTTGTGACCCCGGGTAATGGCCGGGGAATGAGGGATGGAATCCGGTGTGGAGCCTGAGAAACGGCTACCACTACACATCCAAGGAGGGCAGCAGGTAGGCATGCACGCCCGCCCCGAGGTAGTGACCAAAAATAACAATACAGGAGGCGGACTTTCGAGGCCCTGCTGTGTATTTGAAATAAATTAACTTTAAATCCTTTAACGGGAATCCGTTATGGAGGGCAAGTCTGCCATTGTCACCGCGGGGAATGAAGGTTGGATTGCGGCCCGAAGTGGGAGCCTGCTGAGACCCATGCTGTAGCTGCCCTGACCGTGCTTTGCAGACCAGGCATCTGTGGTCAGATGGACCCTTGAGCCAGCGGAAGACAAACCAAGTCGAAAGCATTTGCCAAGAATGTTTTACGGAGGGCAAGTTTTTTTGCCCTTTTTTGAAAAATTTTTGAAAATGATAGATGGTTGTATTTTTAAATTGTTTGAAAGTTTAGATGGTTGTATTTTTAAATTGTTTGAAAGTTTAGATGGTTGTATTTTTAAATTGTTTGAAAGTTTAGATGGTTGTATTTTTAAATTGTTTAAAAGTGTATCCATTCTTCCTTCCCCCAGCCACGAACAATACCATGGGAACGTGGAGCAGCAGAAGCCCCCTGTGACGGCTGCCACGGTTGTTCTCTGCTGCTTGTCTTTTGAGGGGTGCTTCTTTTCCTCAGGTGTTCTTGCCATAGCTGTTTGTGCCTTCTCTCCAGGTGCCTTCGTAAAGCACTTGTCCCTACGTGACAGTTTGCCTTTCCACGGCTCAATTTTTGCTGGCAGAGACAACAGATGGCTTTGCTCCGATCTGAGACACACACGTAAAAAAATTTCCAAACCGCTGAGCCCCCCTGGGCTGATGGCGCTACGGTGGCATCAGCAGCTGATGTTGAAGGGCATGTTGGCTGTCTGGCCATAGCTGGCGATACATGGCACCGGACACTGCCCCCAGCTGATTCTGAGGACGAGCTCCCTCTTGTATTGCGTTCCGGAGTTGGAGCCTGATCAACGTCTACCACCACACATCCAGGCAAGGAGGGAAGCAGGCAGGCATGCACGCCCGCCCCGAGGTAGTGACCAAAAATAACAATACAGGACTCAGGAGGACCTTTTGCGGCCCTAATTGAAATGAACTAACTTTAAATCCTTTAACGGGAATTCGTTATGGAGGGCAAGTCTGCCATTGTCACCGCGGGGAATGAAGGTTGGATTCCGGCCCGAAGTGGGAGCCTGCTGAGACCCATGCTGTAGCTGCCCTGACCGTGCTTTGCCGACCAGGCATCTGTGGTCAGATGGACCCTTGAGCCAGCGGAAGACAAACCAAGTCGAAAGCATTTGCCAAGAATGTTTTACAGAGGGCAAGTTTTTTTGCCCTTTTTTTAAATTTTTTGAAAATGATAGATGGTTGTATTTTTAAATTGTTTGAAAGTTTAGATGGTTGTATTTTTAAATTGTTTGAAAGTTTAGATGGTTGTATTTTTAAATTGTTTGAAAGTTTAGATGGTTGTATTTTTAAATTGTTTGAAAGTGTATCCATTCAAGTGCAAGTTATGCACTGACTGCCAGGTATAATGTGCAATCACAGATGCAGTGAAAGGTATGCAGTGACTGTAAACAGCCGTTTGTGTAGTGACGGCCGTGCTGGACTGGTGCGCACCGTGACGAGAGTGCAGGTGATGGTGGCTTTTCAGCCCATATGCTTGCCCGGCTGATGTAGCTGAATGACAGAACAGTGACTTTCCAGCTGATCAAATTTGGTCTGACCACAATGAAGCAACGACCTTAATATCTTTTGTGTGCCACCCCCACCCGAGACACTCAAATAGCCGGCGGTCATTGCTTCATTGTGATGCGCAAGCCCCTTCACCGCGGCAAGGTAATGATCACGAAGGGGGATGGGCACATGTACACGCACCAGAAAAATTAGTGTAGCGGCCGCTGCTAGCAGCGGCCTTAAAAATTCAGGAATCCGCCTAGAGTCCTGGACCCTGTTGGTAGTGGCGGAGAAGGCAGTCAAGTGGCCTGCAGGCAGAGATGCTGTGTGTGGGGAGTGGACTGACTTAGTCTTCGGTCGTGCAGTAGCCCTCCGTGATCCATTCCTCATTCATTTTGATAAAGGTCAGGTACTGAACACTGTCGTGACTTAGGCGACTTCTCTTCTCAGTAACTATGCCTCCAGCTGCACTGAAGGTCCTTTCTGACAGGACGCTTGCGGCAGGGCAAGAGAGAAGTTGTATGGCAAATTGGGACAGCTCTGGCCACAGGTCAAGCCTGCGCAACCAGTAGTCCAAGGGTTCATCGTCGCTTTTCGCAGAGTCTACATCCACACTCAAGGCCAGGTAGTCGGCTAGTAGTCCAGGCGTTGGTGGAGGGTGGATCCGGAAGGACTATGGCGAGGAGTTGGACTAAAGAACGTCCGCATGTCCGACATCACCCTGAGATCGCTGGAGCATCCTGTTCTTGCCTGCGTGGACTTGGGAGGAGGAGGGTTACTGCCAGTGGTACCTTGATTGCGTTGTGCAGCCACATCACCCTTAAACGCATTGTAAAGCATCATCGACAGCTTGTTCTGCAAGTGCTGCATCCTTTCCGCCTTTTGTTGAGTTGGTAAGAGGTCCGCCACTTTGTGCCTGTACCAAGGGTCTAGTAGCGTGGCCACCCAGTACAGGTCATTCGTCTTGAGTTTTTTGATACGGGGGTCCCTCAACAGGCTGGACAACATGAAAGAGGACATCTGCACAAAGCTGGATGCAGAGGTACTCTCCATCTCCTCTTGCTCTTCCTCAGTGACGGGACGCAACTCCTCTTCCTCCCCCCAGCCACGAACAATACCACGGGAACGTGGAGCAGCAGAAGCCCCCTGTGATGGCTGCCGCGGTTGTTCTCCTTCCGCCGCCTCTTCCTCCTCCACAGAAACACCTTCCTCATCATCACCATCATCAGAGTCTGACTCCTCTCCTTTCCCACATGACTCCTCTTCTTCCTCCTCCTCCCCCCTCTGTGCTGCCGCCGGTGTTGTGGAAACATCGGGTTCGTGTGTAAATGGCTCCAATGAATCCTGCTGCCCTAACTCTTCTTGTTCACGCTCCTCCACAGCTGTATCCACCACTCTACGCACGGCACGCTCCAGGAAGTAGGCGTAGGGGATCAAGTCGCTGATGGTGCCCTCATCGCGACTCACCAGTTTGGTCACCTCCTCAAAGGGCTCCATGACCCTGCATGCATTTCGCATCAGTGTCCAGTTGTTGGGCCACAACATCCCCATCCTCCCAGATTGTGTCCTTGTACTGTAATGATACAGGTAGTGGGTGATGGCTTTCTCCTGGTCTAGCAGGCGAGAGAACATCAGCAGGGTGGAATTCCAGCGAGTCGGGCTATCGCAAATCAGGCGTCTCACCGGCAAGTTGTTTCTACGCTGAATCTCTGCAAAGCGTGCCATGGCCTTGTAAGAGCGCCTGAAATGCCCACACAACTTCCTGGCCTGCTTCAGGACGTCCTCTAAGCCTGGGTACTTGGACACAAATCTTTGCACGACCAGATTAAGCACATGTGCCATGCAGGGTATGTGTGTCAGCTTTCCCAAATTCAACTCAGCAATGAGATTGCTGCCGTTGTCACACACCACGTTGCCGATCTCAAGCTTGTGCGGGGTCAGCCATTGCTCCACCTGTTTGTTAAGAGCAGCCAGGAGAGCTGCTCCAGTGTGACTCTCTGCTTTCAGGCAAGACATGTCTAACACTGCATGACACCGTCGCACCTGGCATGCAGCATAGGCCCTGGGGTGCTGGGGCTGTGTAGCTGGGGAGGAGATGGCGGCACCAGCCAAGGAGGAGGAGGAGGAGGATGACGACAGCGAAGCGGTGATAGCAGGTGGAGAGGAGGTGGCTGGAGGCCTGCCTGCAAGCCATGGAGGTGTGACAAGTCGGTCCTCTGCGCAGCCACGTACTCCCTGCTTGCTGCCATCGGTCACCAGGTTGACCCAATGGGCTGTGTATGTAATGTAGTGGCCCTGCCCGTGCTTGGCAGACCAGGCATCCGTGGTCAGGTGGACCCTTGACCCAACGCTGTGTGCCAGAGATGACACCACTTGCCTCTCAACTGCACGGTACAGTTTGGGTATGGCCTTTTGAGAAAAATAATTGCGGCCTGGTATCTTCCACTGCGGTGTACCAATGGCCACAAACTTACGGAAAGCCTCCGACTCCACCAGCTTGTATGGTAATAGCTGGCGAGCTAATAGTTCCGCCACGCCAGCTGTCAGACGCCGGGCAAGAGGGTGACTGGCAGACATTTGCTTCTTCCGCTCAAATACTTCCTTCACGGACAGCTGGGTACTGCTGTGGGCAGAGGAGAAGGAACCACTCAAGGGAAGAGGCGGTGTGGAGGAGGGTGGCTGTGAAGGTGCAAGGGAGAAAGTGGATGAAGACGATGCACCTGAAGGAGGAAGAGGAGAAGGAGTTTGGCTTGTCTTTTGAGGAGTGCTGCTTTTACTCAGGTGTTCTTGCCATAGCTGTTTGTGCCTTCTCTCTAGGTGCCTTCGTAAGGCACTTGTCCCTACGTGAGAGTTGGCCTTTCCACGGCTCAATTTTTGCTGGCAGAGACAACAGATGGCTTTGCTCCGATCTGAGACACACACGTGAAAAAATTTCCAAACCGCTGAGCCCCCCTGGGGTGATGGCGCTACGGTGGCATCAGCAGCAGCTGATGTTGAAGGGCATGTGTGCTCCCTGGCCATAGCTGGCGATACATGGCACCGGACACTGCCCCCAGCTGTTTCTGAGGACGAGCTCCCTCTGCTTCTATCATGGAGTCGTCTCCTCCTACTCCTCTCTGACTCCTCCTCTGAACTGTCCCCCTGGTCATCTCCTCTACCGGGAACATATGTGGTATCCGTATAATCGTCATCATAATCCTCCTGGCCAGCTGCGCTTTCCTCAGACACCTCCTCAAGTGCACCAACTTCAGGTGGTCCACCATCATCCCCATCCACACACGTTACGTCCATACTATCGCCACCTAACTCAGACGTAGGAGGTGGTGTACCTGCACCTTCTTGTTGTTGTTGCAGTAGTGGCTGGGAATCAGTGATTTCACCACCACCACCAAATAACTCCTGCGAAGTGTCAAATGCAGCGGATGTGGTGCTTGTTGTAGCGCTGGTGGCTGCGGGAGATGAGGTGTTCTGTGTTAAATACTCAATCACCTCCTCACGATTTTGGGAAGTGATGGCACGTGCCTTCTTCTGAGCACTGTATTTTGGGGCAGGTCCGCATGAAATCACAGCAACACCACCTCGCACAGCCACAGACCTGCCGGTGCCTGGTGGCCTTCCTCTGGGTCTGCCTCTACCTCTTCCTCTACCTGGTTTGTCCATTTTGTCCATCTCGGGGGTATGCTAGCTATATGCAGTGAGGTGGGTTCTCACTCAACACAACAGGTAGTTAGATGCAGTGAGGTGGCCAGGTGGGTTCACACTCAACACAACAGGTAATTAGATGCAGTGAGCTGGGTTCACTCAACAGTAAAGGTACTTAAGATGCAGTGAGGTGGGTTCTCACTCAACACAACAGGTAGTTAGATGCAGTGAAGTGGCCAGGTGGGTTCACACTCAACACAACAGGTAATTAGATGCAGTGAGCTGGGTTCACTCAACACAAGGCTAGGTATATGCAGTGATGAGGTGGGTTAAGTAAACACAACAGGTACTGGGTAGTTAGATGCAGTGAGCTGGGTTCACTCAACAGTAAAGGTACTTAAGATGCAGTGAGGTGGGTTCTCACTCAACACAACAGGTAGTTAGATGCAGTGAGGTGGCCAGGTGGGTTCACACTCAACACAACAGGTAGTTAGATGCAGTGAGCTGGGTTCACTCAACAGTAAAGGTACTTAAGATGCAGTGAGGTGGGTTCTCACTCAACACAACAGGTAGTTAGATGCAGTGAGGTGGCCAGGTGGGTTCACACTCAACACAACAGGTAATTAGATGCAGTGAGCTGGCTTCACTCAACACAAGGCTAGGTATATGCAGTGATGAGGTGGGTTAAGTAAACACAACAGGTACTGGGTAGTTAGATGCAGTGAGCTGGGTTCACTCAACAGTAAAGGTACTTAAGATGCAGTGAGGTGGGTTCTCACTCAACACAACAGGTAGTTAGATGCAGTGAGGTGGCCAGGTGGGTTCACACTCAACACAACAGGTAGTTAGATGCAGTGAGCTGGGTTCACTCAACAGTAAAGGTACTTAAGATGCAGTGAGGTGGGTTCTCACTCAACACAACAGGTAGTTAGATGCAGTGAGGTGGCCAGGTGCGTTCACACTCAACACAACAGGTAGTTAGATGCAGTGAGCTGGGTTCACTCAACACAAGGCTAGGTATATGCAGTGATGAGGTGGGTTAAGTAAACACAACAGGTACTGGGTAGTTAAATGCAGTGAGCTGGGTTCACTCAACAGTAAAGGTACTTAAGATGCAGTGAGGTGGGTTCTCACTCAACACAACAGGTAGTTAGATGCAGTGAGGTGGCCAGGTGGGTTCACACTCAACACAACAGGTAGTTAGATGCAGTGAGCTGGGTTCACTCAACAGTAAAGGTACTTAAGATGCAGTGAGGTGGGTTCTCACTCAACACAACAGGTAGTTAGATGCAGTGAGGTGGCCAGGTGGGTTCACACTCAACACAACAGGTTATTAGATGCAGTGAGCTGGGTTCACTCAACACAAGGCTAGGTATATGCAGTGATGAGGTGGGTTAAGTAAACACAACAGGTACTGGGTAGTTAGATGCAGTGAGCTGGGTTCACTCAACAGTAAAGGTACTTAAGATGCAGTGAGGTGGGTTCTCACTCAACACAACAGGTAGTTAGATGCAGTGAGGTGGCCAGGTGGGTTCACACTCAACACAACAGGTAGTTAGATGCAGTGAGCTGGGTTCACTCAACAGTAAAGGTACTTAAGATGCAGTGAGGTGGGTTCTCACTCAACACAACAGGTAGTTAGATGCAGTGAGGTGGCCAGGTGGGTTCACACTCAACACAACAGGTAGTTAGATGCAGTGAGCTGGGTTCACTCAACACAACGCTAGGTCTATGCAGTGATGATGTGGGTTAAGTAAACACAACAGGTACTGGGTAGTTAGATGCAGTGAGCTGGGTTCACTGAACAGTATACAGTAAAGGTACTTAAGATGCAGTGAGGTGGGTTCTCACTCAACACAACAGGTAGTTAGACTTAGATGCAGTGAGCTGGGTTCACTCAACACAACAGGTAGTAGGTATATGCAGTGAGCTGGGTTCACTCAACACAACGCTAGGTATATGCAGTGATGAGGTGGGTTAAGTAAACACAACAGGTACTGGGGTATATGCAGTACTGGGTAGTACAATGTGCAGCTCCCTGTCACACACACAGGCAGTCAGTCACTGAATGTGCTGGGCTGCTGGCAGTGGCACACACACTATCAATTAGCAAGGCTGTGCATGCAACAAAAGTGTCAGAAAAAAAAATGTACAGGTTGAGCTCTGAAAAGAGCTGTTGCTGGGTGCTTTAAAAGCAATATTAATCAGTCAGGAACAAGCAAAGCAGCCTAGAACCTAACTAATCTGTCCCTAAGAGAAAAAGTCTGCAGCAGCTGTCCCTTTCCTCTCTCTAGCAGGCACACGAGTGACTGTAATGGCCGCCGGAGGCTGCCTTATATAAGGGGGGGTGGGGCTCCAGGGCTTACTGTAGCCTGAATGGCTACAATGTGCCTGCTGACTGTGATGCAGAGGGTCAAAGTTGACCCTCATAGTGCATTATGGGGCGAATCGAACTTCCGGAAAAGTTCGCTTGGCGCAGGCGAACGCGAACCCCCAATGTTCGCCTGGAACCGTTCGCCGGCGAACCATTCGGTACACCTCTAGTTTCTATACGACGAGGCATTGCGGCAGAAGATGTCAGTCTATCCCTCTCTGCGCTGGGGCTCAAAGGATGCTGAGCTTTGGTTACGTTTAATGATTCCTCAACAAGTACAAAAGCCCAAACCGTCCGTGGCGAGTAGTTCTTCGGGTGCTATTTCTTTTAAGAAAGGAGTATGCTACGCGTTCAACGAGTCGCAGTGTCGTTTTGCGACAAATTATCGCTACCGACATGAGTGCGCGCATTGCGGTGGTTCGCATGCGGCGGCGCGATGCTACAAGAAAGCAGTGACGGCCGTGCACGGGTCCACCAAAGAATCGCTTTTTCGAAGCTCAGACGCCAGTGAACACGCAAAACCTCATGCTGTACCTAAACCATTGTCCAAATCAGGAGATTAAAACTTTTCTGGCCAATGGTTTTACGAAAGGTTTTTTTCCTTCCCCCTTTCAACGGTTTGGGCTGTTTTTGGGTTAACAATCTAAAATCCGTCAATCAACGACCTGATATTGTAAGGGAAAAAATCGCAAAAGAGGTCCGGGATGGCCGAGTTGCTGGCCCGTTCAAGTCACCTCCTTTTGAGAATTTTAGGGTGTCACCTTTGGGGATCGTACCTAAGAAAGATCCGGGTGAATGGCGTTTAATTCACCACCTGTCTTTCCCTAAAGGTGACTCACTGAATGACTCGATTGATGCCAGCTTATGTTTGGTGTCGTACCTACCTTTCGATCAGGCTGTATCTGTGATCAGGACATATGGTCAAGACGCTTTACTAGCGAAGGCCGACATAAAGTCGGCTTTTCGTTTGCTCCCCATTTGGCCGGGTGCGTATAATTCTCTCGGTTTTCAATTTGATGGACAATTCTATTACGACATGTGTCTCCCCATGGGCTGTTCTTTATGCTGCTGTTATTTCGAGATCTTTGCTACCTTTTTGGAGTGGGCAATTCAACTTGAATCCCCTGTCGGCCGCGTTTTGCACTCAACGATTTCATTTTCGTCGGCACCCCGGATCCCGATGCAGCGTGGAATTTATTTTTAACATTTCAGCGCGTTTCTGAATTTTTGGGAGTTCCATTGGCTGAGGAGAAATCAGTACTGCCAGTAACGGAATTAACTTTTCTCGGCATTACCATTGACACTCACCTGATGGAATTCCGGCTTCCACCGGAGAAAATTGCGCAGTTAAAAGTATTGCTTAATTCTTTATTGAACAAATCGAAAGCGACCGTTCGGGAATTGCAGGAGCTGCTGGGCCGCTGTGAGAAAATGCGGAAAAGCCGCCACGTCTGCTGAAAGCAAGGCGGCTGATTCCGCGTCCAACGCGGCGGTTTGCATGCGTAGGCACGCGTCTGGTAGTGTGGCAGAACGCGGAAAAGCCGCCGCATGTTCTAATAGCAAAGCGGCTGTTTCCGCGTCCAAAGTGGCAGTTTGTACGCAGCAGCGTGCCTTTGGAGTGGCTGGGTCTGTTAGTCCACATAGATGGATGGAGAGCTACGCGCGCGCGGGCCAGAAGTCAGGACCTTTATACCAGCAGGGGAAGTGTCAGCTGATCAGGACGATCAGCTGATTCCTACTGGACTCATGATTGGCTGAGTGGCTCGGGCGGGGCAGCAGTGTTCAGCTACTATATATTCTGCTTGCTTGTCAGTTGCTGGTTGTCTGCCATTGCAAACACTTTGTGGAAGCATTCAGACCATAGTCAGATCCTTACAGTGTGTTTGAACCAAGAGGACTTGGGAATTCACACTGAGCTAGATTACCTTGCACTGTTTATTTGTCAGACCAGTTCCAGGGTGTTGAGATCAAGGCCCTCACACCCCAGACTAGGAATTCTGTGTATCTTCTGTGTATTCTCTAGCATAGTTCCAGGGTGTTGAGATCAAGGCCCTCACATCCAAGACTAGGGAACTGTATTGTCTTTGTGTTATATTCCAGACTAGTTCCGGGGTGTTGACGATCACGGACCTCACACCCAAGACTAGGGAATTGTATTATCATTTATGTTATGCTCCAGACTAGTTCCAGGGTGTTGTGACTACGGACCTCACACCCAGACTAGGATTGTGCTATTACTGTATTACATTAGCCCAATCCAGGGCAATACCTTTCATATTAGCTGCAGGGCTTCCTGCAACCCAGCCTCGGTCCCTCGCCCAGGGGTTCACAGGCTACAGGAATATCACCCACAGTCAGGGGTGAATTCCTCAGGAGTCTTAGGCCGCCAGCTCCTCTGGTGGTCTCCACTCAGAGTTGTTACTGTTGCACCAAACACTCCCACATTCTGGTGTCCAGAGGTTAGCAATACATCTGTATTGTCGCTGATTCTGCAGATCATCGATAATCAGGCGTATATCTGCATTCTTGGTGGTGCTGCAGATCGCCAAGAATCAGATTCTCTCTGCGTGCTGACACCAATCGTTACAGCCGCCTGGCCTTTGCAAGCAGGATCATGCCCATGGGGAGGGTTTTTTCCAGACGCACTGCCCGTTTGTTATCGGGCCTTAAGAACCCCTGTTGGCATGTCAGACTGACGAGACAGGTCAACGAGGACTTGCTAGTCTGGTACGAAATTTTGATCAATTTTAACGGGAGATCTATGTGGCAGGAGAGTTTTATCAAAGATGAGCATATGGATCTGTTCACAGATGCAGCCGGATCTATTGGCTATGGAGCATACTGGCAAGGATGTTGGAGTGCGGAACGGTGGCCCGCAGATTGGTTTGTTCAAGGTTACACGAAAAACATTGTTTTGTTAGAACTTTTCCCAGTTCTGGTGGCCTTAGTGGTTTGGGGAGGCGGCTTTGCAAACAAACGTATTTTGTTGCAGTCAGATAACAAAGGAGTAGTGTTTGCAATAAATACGCTTACTTCAAAATCGCTTCCTGTGTTGCAAGTCCTGAGACAATTAGTGCTGTTGTGTCTGCGTTTTAATGTATGGTTAAAAGCAGTGCGTCTTCCAGGGAAATTAAACCAGATTGCTGACGCTTTATCCCGACAGCAATTTGCCTTATTCAGGGAGCTGGCGCCATCTGCACACGAGGAGGGTGTACCTTGTCCAACTCATCTGTGGAGTTTGATCAGGAGCTAGTTGCATCGGCAATTCGTCAATCTCTGTCAGCCAGAACATGGGCCGAATACTCGGCTGCATGGGCTGACTGGTGCGCTTTCGCAGATGTTTGCTCCATGTCACCGTTAGCAAGCGCAGTAGAACTATTCCTGTCTTTTATTTGTGCTAAGACCTCAGATGGTATGTCTATTTCAGCGCTGCAGCGTAAATTATCTGGCATCTCTTTCTTTAGGTGCTTGCACAATGCTTCCCCTTGTTCTGATTATTTTTTAGTTAAACAACTATTAAAAGATTTAAAGTCAGCCCCGGCTGTACCGGATGGGAGACGGCCGATTACTTTTTGTTTGCTTGAGGACTTAGTGCATGTTTTACCACTCATCTGTCTGTCTGACTATGAAGTGTGTTTGTTCAGGGCTGCATTTTCCCTTGCCTTTTTTGGCGCTTTGCGTATATCCGAGTTGGTCTCTAAGTCCAAAACAGTACATACGGGCCTGGGCCATCTGGATGTGGTTTTGTCACCCGACGCAGTTCAGGTGCTTATTAGAAGGTCCAAAACTGATCAGTTGGGTAGGGGTACATGGTTAACCTTGTACCGCTTGGAGGGTAGATCTTCTTGCCACTTCCGGGTAGTCTCGGATTTCCTGCAGGTACGGGCGCAATCCGTTGCTGACGGTTCCCCTCTGTCCATGTTTCAGTTCAGATCCGTTTTAGGCAAACGCCTTGGCACTTTGGGCTTGAGGTAGTGTTGGGCGAACAGTGTTCGCCACTGTTCGGGTTCTTCAGAACATCACCCTGTTCGGGTGATGTTCGAGTTCGGCCACATGGCCGAACTAAGAGCGCATGGCCGAACGTTCCCCGAACGTTCGGCTAGCGCTGTGATTGGCCGAACGGGTCACGTGGTTCGGGCCCGAACGCGCTCTGATTGGCCGAACGGTCACGTGGTTCGGGTAAATAAATACCCGAACCACGTCATATCTCCGCCATTTGTCTGTGGTTTTAGCTTTGGGTAGGCAGGCAGGGTAGTTCGCTCTCCAGCCACGCTAGCCAGGGTCCCCCCCAGTCATTGTGTGTCGCTGCTGGGAACAGTAGTACACCGCTCGCTCAGCCACACTATATATAGCATTGTTTACTGCCACTGTGTACCTCGCTCAGCCACGCTATATATAGCATTGTGTTTTCTGACACTCTGTGTACACGGCTCAGCCTGACTATATAGCATTGTGTGTACTGCCACTGTGCACCTCGCTCAGCCACGCTATATATAGCATTGTGTTTACTGCCACTCTGTGTACACGGCTCAGCCAGACTATATAGCATTGTGTGTACTGCCACTGTGTACCTCGCTCAGCCACGCTATATATAGCATTGTGTTTACTGCCACTCTGTGTACACGGCTCAGCCAGACTATATAGCATTGTGTGTACTGCCACTGTGCACCTCGCTCAGCCACGCTATATATAGCATTGTGTTTACTGCCACTCTGTGTACACGGCTCAGCCTGACTATATAGCATTGTGTGTACTGCCACTCTGTGTACACCGCTCAGCCAGACTATATAGCATTGTGTGTACTGCCACTCTGTGTACACGGATCAGCCAGACTATATAGCATTGTGTTTACTTCCACTCTGTGTCTGCTGGGCCTGGGAACAGTAGTACACCGCTCACCCGCCACTGTATAGCATTGTGCTCTGTGTCGCTGCTGGGAATAGTGGTACACCGCTCACCCGCCACTGTATAGCATTGTGCTCTGTGTCGCTGCTGGGAATAGTGGTACTGTATAGCATTTCTGTACTGCCACTGTACTGCTGCCAGTCAGCGTGTACTGTAAGGATAAGTGAAATGAGGAAGAAATCCGGTGAAAGAGGAAGGGGCAAAGGAAGAGGTGTTTCCCCTGATGGTTCACGTACAGGCCACAGGGGAGCACCCAAGAAAACCCACTCAATACCGCCCATGTTGTCCAGGACAACAACCCTCACAGATCCAAAAGAACAGGACCAGATAATTACTTGGATGACCTCTCAAGCGTCCAGCAGTGGGTTAAGCAGCACCAGCACATCACGCACGAGGTCCGAGTCCTCAGCCAGTTACAAGGAGCCAGTGGGCACAAAGCTGACACAACCGGCAGCGACACCACGCACACAACTGCCAGATAACCAGTCCGATTAATTACCTCAGGACACAATGGGGTATTCGCAGGAGCTATTCCCAGCCCAACAAACTTCCACCTTTCAAAGGTCAATGGAGGAACAGCCAGAAATGTTGTGCCCGGATTCACAACCATTAACTGTGGGAAATGCACCGCGCACTGAAATACAAGGCGAGTCCGAGGAGGACTCGGAAACCCAAATCCCAGAGCAAGTTGGGCAGGAGGGGTTGCAATTGCAGGAGGTCGGCCGACAAGATCTGGAAGATGACGTTGGAGTGAGCTGCGCAGAGGTTGTTCTGGGGAGCTCTACTCCACGGCGGCGGCCCCCCACAATGACATATGACGAGTTTGAGGAGATGGAAGAGGAGGGTATGGACAATGTGGACAGAGACCCAGATTTTGTTTGTGAACGAGAACATCGCCGTCGTAGCAGCAGCACAAATGAGTCTGTTGAAGAACCCACTGCTGCACGAGTTCGCCTTGTACCACAAGGTAGGCGGCGCGCAATTTCAGGCACCACAAGCGTGGAAGTTCAAGTGAGAGGCAAAAGAGGAGCAAACAGAAATCGCCAGCAAGGCAGGTGCTCCAAAGTCTGGGCTTTCTTTGAAGACTGCACTGAGGATGTTACCATGGCGATTTGCAAGGTGTGCAAGACCCGCCTGAGCAGGGGGAAAAGTATTAACAACCTCTCCACCACCAGCATGAGCCGCCACATGCTATCCAAACATCCCACTCTGTGGGCAAACTCGGCAGGACAGGGTACCAACAACACTGCCTCCCTTGGGTTCACCAGACTCACCACCAGAGCCGCCTCAGCAGCAGCGGTAGCCCAGCCATTGCGTGGTTCACAACATTCACAAACATCAGACGACGCTGACACTGTCACTTTCCGGAGTAGTGCTCTTGAGGTCTCCCAGTGTTCATCAAACACAACAACCAACAGCCCTTCCGTGTGCAGCGTTACGGTTCAGTTGTCTGTGTCGGAGATGTTTGAGCGCAAAAGGAAATTGCCAGCAAATGACCCCCGGGCCGTGGCAGTAACAGCCAGCATAGCCAAGCTTCTGGCCTGCGAAATGCTGCCATATCGAGTGGTGGAGACAAACAGCTTCAAGGGCATGATGTCAGTGGCCATCCCACGTTACGTGGTTCCCAGCCGCTACCACTTTGCGTGCTCTGCAGTGCCTGAGTTGCATGAGCACGTGGTCAGCAAAATAACCCGAAGCTTGAAGAATGCCGTTGCCTGCAAGGTTCACCTCACCACTGACACCTGGACGAGTGCGTTCGGCCAGGGTCGATACATCTCCCTTACCGCGCACTGGGTGAACCTTGTGGAGCCTGGCAGCGATTCCTCACCTGCTACGGCGCGGGTGTTGCCCACGCCGCAAACAGCTGCACCGCCGTCCCTCCCACTGGATAACAACAGCAGCACCTACCTCTCTGACTCCTTCTCCTCCAACGCATCTCAAAGCTGTACCTCATCCGGAAACGCTAACCCAGCAGCAGTAGGATCGTGGAAGCAGTGCAGCACAGCTGTTGGCATGCGTCAGCAAGCGTTGCTGAAGCTAATCTGCCTTGGGGATAAGCAGCACACAGGGGAGGAAATTTGGAAGGGAATAAAGGAACAGACGGATTTGTGGCTGGCACCGCTGGACCTGAAACCGGGCATGGTTGTGTGTGATAATGGGAGTAATCTCATTCGCGCTTTAAGGTTGGCTAAGCTGACACACATCCCTTGCCTGGCGCACGTGATGAACCTAGTAGTTCAGCGGTTCCTGAGGACATACCCAGGCGTGGCCGATCTTCTGTTGAAGGTGCGTTGAGTGGCCAAACATTGTAGAAATTCCAGTACTGCTTCGGGGGCACTCGCCAAGATGCAGGAGCGCTTCAATCTCCCCCACCATCGCTTGCTGTGTGATGTCCCTACGCGCTGGAATTCTACGCTGCACATGCTAGCACGCTTTTGCGAGCAGAAGAGTGCAGTGGTCCAGTACATGACGGCGCAGTACCGAGGCGCATCCGGACAGCTGCCAAGCTTCTGTGGATCCGATTGGGCCAACATGTTGGACCTCTGCCAAGTCCTCCAAAATTTTGAGCAATCCACGTTGCTTGTGAGCAGTGACAACTCTTCAGTCAGCATTACCATACCACTGCTGTGTTTACTGAAGAGGTCAATGTTGAAAATCAAGGAAACAGCTGTCATGATGCAACTGGGGGAATCTGAAGGAGAAAACGATCAGCGTGATGGTACCAACATCAGGCCATCCGCCTCAGGGAATGCTGGCCCCAGCAGCTATGACGAAGAAGAGGAGGAGGAACAGCTGGAGTTGGAGCAGGAATTTCCTGCCACCACTGACGAGGGCCAGAGCGGTGCACGTTGGACTTCCACAATTCAGCGCGAATGGTCAGCAGAAGCAGACCAGAAGGAAGGTGACGACTATGATGCATCACAACAACTATCACAACGCTCACAAGAGGATGATGAGGATTCTGGTAGGACTCTGGCACACATGGGCGTCCCTACATATGGCAAAATAGGGCATTTGCCTCTCCCTGGCCGCCAGCTGCCCCCCCCTGGCCGTCCACTACTAACATTTACTAAAGTTCCCGATCGTTCATTCATTCTCCCCACAGCGCTCTTACTACAGTCTCCTTCCGCCCCCTGGCCAATAGAGACACAGCTCTTCCCCACCTCTCCGCCCCTTCCTTATAGAATAGTATCCTATCCACAGAGCTTGTGGATCTGCCACTGGCCCGCCTTTGCCCCGCCCCCACCAGCCAGACGTTCGAGGTCTCGAGTGCTGCCTGCTACAATGCATCCCCCTGAATGTGATAACATGGCAGAGGTGAGGGCGAGCTGCGGGGGGTGGGAGACTGGAATCAGCGTAGAGGAGAGAGGACAAGTCTCCTGACAGGCAGCTGTTCCCTGTGTGAGCCCAGAGCTGTGTATATCGGCATGTAGCATATGAACAGTAGGATGCTGATATACACAGCTCTGAGCGGCTCACAGTGCATAGCTGCCTGTCAGGAGACTCACACATCCCCTGCTCTAATCAGCGCTGCTGCCAGGAGATTGTCACTCCTGATAAAAACAGAGACTGACCACCTGCTGGGGAGAAAGAGCAGCAATAAATACATACATGCTGACAGTGTGGGGGGAAGGGTGGGGAAATAAACAAGGGCACACTAAGTTAGAACAATTATCTAGGACTTTGCTCAGGGACCAGGGTGCCCATAGATCTAACGATTGTGGGCAGATCCACTAAGAGACAGATCTCTCTCTGACTAATCTGATCAGAGAGAGATCTGTCAGCTGCCCATACACCACAAGCTGATTCTCGATTGATTTCAGCATGAACTCTGTCGAGAATCAGCCTTGTGACCCCACATCCACCCCTGCACTGACCCCATAATGTAAAGTGTGTCCCCGGGTTCCCTGTGCAGTGTATGTTACCTGTCAGTGTCCGTCTCTGCACTGCCTCACATACATATGCTCTACGTAGTTGTCGGGGTATGCGTATACATCAACATGCACCCACGTATATGGCAGTAGCCACCCAGGATGTGTGTATGTGAAGCAGTGCTGAGACATTGGTGGACACAGACAGGTAACATACACGCACAGGGCCCCTGGGAGCACACTTTACATTGGGGGACAGCACAAGGGGTTCTGTAGCGTTCATGGGGGTCCCTTTCACTACCTGAACTGGGGGTCCCTGTCACTACCTGAACTGGGGGTCCCTGTCACTACCTGAACTGGGGGTCCATTTCACTACCTGAACTGGGGGTCCATTTCACTACCTGAAGTGGGGGTCCCTGTCATTACCTGAACTGAACTGGGGGTCCCTGTCACTACCTGAACTTCGGGTCCCTGTCACTACCTGAACTGAATTGGGGGTCCCTGTCATTACCTGAACTGAACTGGGGGGTCCCTGTCACTACCTGAACTGAACTGGGGGTCCCTGTCACTACCTGAACTGAACTGGGGGTCCCTGTCACTACCTGAACTGGGGGTCCCTGTCACTACCTGAACTGGGGGTCCCTGTCACTACCTGAACTGGGGGTCCATATCACTACCTGAACTGGGGGTCCATTTCACTACCTGAACTGGGGGTCCCTGTCATTACCTGAACTGAACTGGGGGTCCCTGTCACTACCTGAACTGGGGGTCCCTGTCACTACCAGAACTGAACTGGGGGTCCCTGTCTTTACCTGAACTGAACTGGGGGGTCCCTGTCACTACCTGAACTGAACTGGGGGTCCCTGTCACTACCTGAACTGAAGGTCCCTGTTATTACCTGAACTGGGGGTCCATTTCAGTACCTGAACTGGGGGTCCCTGTCACTACCTGAACTGAACTGGGGGTCCCTGTCACTACCTGAACTGGGGGTCCCTGTCACTACCTAAGCTGTGGGTCTCTGTCACTACCTGAACTGGGGGGCTCCTTTCACTACCTAAACTGTGGGTCTCTGTCACTACCTGAACTGGGGGGCTCCTGTCACTACCTAGACTGTGGGTCTCTGTCACTACCTGAACTCGGGGGGCTCCTGTCACTACCCACACTGGAGGGCTCCTGGCGCTACCTTAACTATCCAGGCCAGCCAGCCCAGCATCACCACCAGTCAACCAGCCCAGAATCACTGCCAAAAAGGCCACAGCATCACTGCCAGCCAGGCCAGCCCAGCATCACCGCCAGCCAGGCCAGCCCAGCATCACCGCCAGTAGAGGAAAATTCAGAAGCCAGGTGAGAGGTGTCTACCATATTAAGGGGCATTCTGTCTATATTGTGAAATGCTGTCTATTTATGTGCCTCATGACTGCTGAATTTGTCTTGTTGGGGGCCTCACGGTTTGTTGGGAGCCTCATGATTGCTGAATTTGTCTTGTTGGGGGCCTCATGATTTGTTGGAGGCCTCATGATTGCTGAATTTGTCTTGTTGGGGGCCTCATGATTGCTGAATTTGTCTTGATGGGGGCCTCATGATTGCTGAATTTGTGTTGTTGAGGGTCACATGATTGCTGACTGCGAGACTATGGAAAAAGCTGAATCATCATCATGATAGCATTAAACCTACTTTTTTAGTTTTTTTAAAAACAGAAAATGAAAACTGGGACGTTCTAAAAAGATGAATACATTTTTCAGGAGTAGGATGGATGAAATTGTTTATCTTCACAGTTTATTTTCAACTTGGATTTTCCATAATGTTCATGTACGAGTTAAAACGTTTGTATTTAGTTTAAATTGCCATGTTGGTACTTTGCGATAGATAAGTGACTTTTGGGTTGCAGTTTGGACACTCGGCCTCCAAAAGGTTCGCCGCCACCACTGTCCTAGTCTAATGTCCCACCATTGCTTAATTCATGTAAATTTGGCTCCACCCGTGACCACACCCGCATTCTGGTCCTTGGCCACACCCATTTTTTGGCGCGGCGCGCTACGCGCGCCGCACAGCTTACCGCCCCTCCTTTTTGCCCCCCCCTGGAAAATTTTCTGCGGACGCCCATGCTGGCACACATGGCTCAATTCATGCTAGACTGCATTGAACGCGACCCACGCATTGTGCGCATTCTGGACAACACCAATTACTGGGTTTATACCCTTCTGGATCCACGGTACAAACACAATGTTCCAAAAATGCTTGAAGAAAGAGTCAGACAGGTCAAAATGGAAGAATACCAGCAGGCCCTTGTGCAGACTTTAGAGAGGAGATTGACATCCTCCCCCTCCTCTAGCCAGTTGTACGCCGACAGACTGACTTCTGCAAACCCAGGACGACCAGGAGGGCAGCAAACAACGCAAGCCGCAGCTAGTGCCCAAAAGGGAATGGTATCGGCAGTGTCCTTGGAGTGGGAAAATTTTCTGACACCCATGCAGCAGCAGCCCACTGAACAGGAAGCGTGCAGATCCACCTCCAACACCGATCGCCTGGAGAAGATGGTCAAGGACTACATGTCAGATGACGTAGCTGTGTCGAACAATCCATTTGCACCCTTCAACTATTGGGTATCGAAGCTAGACACCTGGCACGAACTGGCAATGTACGCAATAGAGGTGCTGGCTTGCCCGGCAGCCAGCGTTATGTCGGAACGCTGTTTCAGTGCTGCCGGAGGCATCGTCACAGATCGGCGTATCCGCCTCTCCACAGAAAATGCAGACCGTCTGACTCAAATTAAAATGAATCAATCCTGGATTGGAAATGACTACGCAACACTCCAGGACCCCAACCAAGTAACATGACCAATGAACATCTGGGATGATGTAGCGTTTCCGGTCCCTGTTTATTGAACCTCTCATCTGTATTACATTTATGACTGCATGGCGGCAAAAAGCATTGCTGCTATATCCGCACGCTTTTTGTCCTCATGCAAGGCCTGGGTTGTTGTGTCTCAAAAAGCATGGCCTTCTCCTCCTGCGCCTGCTCCTGTTCCATCACGTGTGCTGCTGCTGGGTTAGCGTTGCCGGTCCCTCCCTGTTTATGGAACCTCTTATCTTTATTACATTTATGACTGCATGGCGGTACAAAGCATGCTATCCGCATGCTTCTTGTCCTCATGCAAGGCCTGGGTTGTTGTGTCTCACAAAGCGTGGCCTTCTCCTCCTGCGCCTCCTCCTGTTCCATCACGTCTGCTGCTGCTGGGTTAGCGTTGCCGCGTGGTCCCTGTTTATTGAACCACTTATCTTTATTACATTTATGACTGCATGGCGGTACAAAGCATGCTATCCGCACGCTTCTTGTCCTCATGCAAGGCCTGGGTTGTTGTGTCTCACAAAGCGTGGCCTTCTCCTCCTGCGCCTCCTCCTGTTCCATCACGTCTGCTGCTGCTGGGTTAGCGTTGCCGCGTGGTCCCTGTTTATTGAACCACTTATCTTTATTACATTTATGACTGCATGGCGGTACAAAGCATGCTATCCGCACGCTTCTTGTCCTCATGCAAGGCCTGGGTTGTTGTGTCTCACAAAGCGTGGCCTTCTCCTCCTGCGCCTCCTCCTGTTCCATCACGTCTGCTGCTGCTGGGTTAGCGTTGCCGCGTGGTCCCTGTTTATTGAACCACTTATCTTTATTACATTTATGACTGCATGGCGGTACAAAGCATGCTATCCGCATGCTTCTTGTCCTCATGCAAGGCCTGGGTTGTTGTGTCTCAAAGCGTGGCCTTCTCCTCCTGCACCTCCTCCTGTTCCATCACGTGTGCTGCTGCTGGTGCTGGGTTAGCGTTACCAGTCCCTTTTCGTGGAACCTCTTCTCTGTATTACATTTATGACTGCATGGCGAAAAAAAGCATGTTACCTGTGCAAAGAAACATGACATTTTCCACATTTAAAAGACAGTTTTTCCTTTGAAACTTTACAATCAATTTTCTCAAAAACTATAAGCTCTTTTTCAAATATTTTTTTTCCTCTTGTACCCACTCCCAAGGTGCACATACCCTGCTAACTTGGGGTATGTAGCATGTAAGGAAGCTTTACAAAGCACGAAAGTTCGGGTCCCCATTGACTTCCATTATGTTCGGAGTTCGGCGCGAACACCCGAACATCGCGGCGATGTTCGGCGAACGTTCTCGAACCCGAACATCTTGGTGTTCGCCCAACACTAGCTTGAGGGCTCTCAAGTTCTCTAGCCACTCCTTTAGAATTGGAGTGGCCACAGAGGCTGCTAGGTTAGGTCTTCCTGAACCTGTTATTAAGCGTATCGGGAGATGGGAATCTAGGAGGTATCTGCTGTATATTCGCCCTGCATTGTCGTGTTACTAATAACTTTTATTTTACAGGTTTGAAACATGTGGTCTGGATTGTAGGGCACTCCTACATCTTCTGGGCACGGATGAGAGCCAAGGAAAGACCATATACTGATAATCTGGACTTGAATGTTGATCGATTTCAGATTTATTGGAAGGGAGCTAGAGGGATGCATTGGGGTGCTTTTATTCCCAAAGTTTATTCACTGTTAGACTCGCGGCCGGTGTCGGAGTCATGGTCGTTCACTTAGGGGGAATGATGTAGGCAAATTCAAAACCCTGGAGCTGTTGGCACAAATGCAGCAGGATTTTATACAGATCCATGAGGTTTTTCCCAGCACAATGCTGGTCTTCTCAGAAATCGTCCAGCGTTACCTATGGTTGTCTCATGGTCCTAAGAGGTTTCATGAAAAGATCCGTAGGCGGGTCAATTTTGCCATGAGCAAGTTCATGCCTCAGATTGGCGGATCTTCTTTTCGCCATACGGAGATGGAAGGTGACATCAGCGGATTGTACACTATAGCAGAAAAACTTAAACAGGGGCCGCTTGCATCACATACAATAAATCACATCATCACCTTCATATTGTTTAAGGAACTTCTACAAGGCTGGCGGGGAGAACTCTGAGATGTGCAGCAGGTAAGGTTAGTGCAGGGCACCACAACGATCTTTGCACATTTGAAAGAAGGATACCGTGCACCTATCTCTTAAACAGTTCCATCAATTTATTCCTTTCTTCAGCCAAAGGTAAACAGTGGACAGTATTGACATATGCAAAAGTATCGTCAAACCTGTGTGCTGGAAGTTGCTGCGGTGATGGAGGAGGGGGTGACCAGGGGAAGATTCGGACGGCACCGGATTCGGATTGTACCGCCATGATTTGGTTCATCTTTCCCCCATAGGTTTAGATATTTTTAACTTAGGTTTACAAGCTATGGTTGAGAAGGCCGTGGGCGGGGGTGCCAGGCCTTAGCCTGGCGGGTGGCGGTTAAAGTCGCCCACGATTGTGGGTGGGCTAGCTGCTTTGGACTATTTATGAACAATTTATACTGGTCTAAAGACTCTATGTTTCTTGATTAAGTATCAATTGATACTTTTGGTTGAGTTGTTATTTTATTTGTTGATGTTTGATTCACCAGTTAATAAACAATTAATTTCAATCAATTTAAACCGCAATAAATAGTGCCTACGGCCATTTAAAATCCAAGCTGGTTGTCAGTGTTTTATTAATTAGGTCCTTTAGCACTTATGTCCATGCCACTTAAATTACCAAGACAAAAGTGGAGCACTGGGAGCATTTTCTCTATCAGTTACATTAGCTTCTGTGAGAAAACATGCATGTTTTCTCACATACAGACACACAAGGGGCTTGATTCACTAACTCATAGCATGGCCGCGCTAGCGTTTTGCGTTCGTTTTTGTGCGCAATTGTGAATTTTTGGCATGGTTTAGTGAATCAAGCCCATGGTGTGCAGAAAACGCATACAGAAAACCGACAGATGAGTGTGCTCCCAGCCTCAGCTTATTACACTCACTCTGTCCTCCTCTGATGGAGCAGAACTGGCTCTGCAGACTCCTCCAGCATCACTACAGTACGCAGCACTTGGGGAGGTGTGGAGAGGCTGGGGGCGGGACTCTGCAGACTCCTCTAGCATCACTACAGTACAGAGCACTTGGGGAGGGGTGGAGAGGCTGGGGGGGCGGGGCTCTGCAGACTCCTCCAGCATCACTACAGTACACAGCACTTGGGGAGGGGTGGAGAGGCTGGGGGCGGGGCTCTGCAGACTCCTCCAGCATCACTACAGTACACAGCACTTGGGGAGGGGTGGAGAGGCTGGGGGCAGGGCTCTGCAGACTCCAGTATCACTACAGTACACAGCACTTGGGGAGGGGTGGAGAGGCTGGGGGCGGGGCTCTGCAGACTCCTCCAGCATCACTACAGTACACAGCACTTGGGGAGGGGTGGAGAGGCTGGGGGCAGGGCTCTGCAGACTCCTCCAGCATCGCTACAGTACACAGCACTCGGGGATGGGTGGAGAGGCTGGGGGCGGGGCTCTGCAGACTCCAATATCACTACAGTACACAGCACTTGGGGAGGGGTGGAGAGGCTGGGGGCAGGGCTCTGCAGACTCCTCCAGCATCGCTACAGTACACAGCACTCGGGGAGGGGTAGAGAGGCTGGGGGTGGGGCTCTGCAGACTCCAGTATCAATACAGTACACAGCACTCGGGGAGGGGTAGAGAGGCTGGGGGCGGGGCTCTGCAGACTCCAGTATCACTACAGTACACAGCACTCAGGGAGGGGTAGAGAGGCTGGGGACGGGGCTCTGCAGACTCCTCCAGCATCACTACAGGACACAGCACTTGGGGAGGGGGTGGAGAGGCTGGGGGCGGGGCTCTGCAGACTCCAGTATCACTACAGTACACAGCACTCGGGGAGGAGTAGATAGGCTGGGGGCGGGGCTCTGCAGACTCCAGTATCACTACAGCACACAGCACTCGGGGAGGGGTAGAGAGGCTGGGGGCGGGGCTCTGCAGACTCCAGTATCACTACAGTACAGAGCACTTGGGGAGGGGCAGGGAGGCTGGGGGCGGGGCTCTGCAGACTCCAGTATCACTACAGTACACAGCACTTGGGGAGGGTAGAGAGGTTGACGGCACGTCATTGTACACAAGAGCCTGCTGCACACTGAATAGGGACTGTGTACAAACCTTTGCCTGCAAACCTTTGTATGATTTCTTATCAGTGGCTGAGCAGATGCAGACATTAGAACAATTGTGCAGAGAGCAGAACATTTTTTCTCTCTCTGCCCCTAGTTGTCAGTCTCTCAGGACAGGGAGAAGAAACTTCTCCCCCCCCCCATGGGGACCACCTGCAGCTTCTGGGCCCCTGCAGCTGCATCCCTTGCAGGGTCTATTGTTACGCATCTGATTTTCTATATTGTTCTCTCGTGGATTAATAAAACTTGTTGAAAGTACATGTGCACTGAGAGATATAGGGTGGCTGCCACATTTATTTACTTTTAATAAGTGGCTGTCCTGCTGATCTCTTTGGCTGCAGTGGTGTCTGAATCACACACCTGGAACAAGCATGCAACTAATCCAGTCACTCTTCAGTTAGAAACATCTGATCTGCTGCATGCTTGTTCAGGGGCTATGGCTGAAAGTATTAGAGGCAGAGGATCAGCAGGACTGCAGGGCAACTGTTTTTTTTTTTTTTTTTGAAGAGAGAATAAATATGGCAGCCTCCATACCACGGTCACAGGAGTGCCTCTGATCACAGTGCTTGCTGGAATATACTGTATTGCTTGGGTTCTGAGTGGTACCACCCACAAGCCCGTATATACCACCCACGCCAACCACAAGGGGTGCGGCCTCCTGTATCTATGTGCGAATCTGAGGAGTGGGACTCTGGGTGCTCATATGGAAATTTCCGCATTTCTGATACGAAAACGGAAATCGGAAATCCAATTTACCGCAACTCGGTAGCCCAATCACAGAACTTGGACCAATCAGAGAATGCAGAATTGTTCTGCAAAAATCGGATCACCGCGGTAATTTTATACCAATCATTAGACTGATTTTCCCGTTTTTTCAAATTCCATTTTTCCGATTTCCGTTTTAACGATTTTATTTTTTTGCGTTCTCTGATGCAGAAAATGACTAATAAAATACTCCTCGGAAATCGTAAAATCGGAAATCCAGAAAAACAAAAAATTGGCATTGGAAGAAATTGGAATTTCTACAGGAATGGGCATTCCCGACCATCTGACCTAAGCGGGACTTCATGGAGAAAAAGTAAAGATATTAAGCTGTTCATGAGTTGGAAGAAAACATGCATTTTATTTAAAAAGGGACACGCAGAGTTCACAAACACTTTAAGAAAACCAACACATTTGCTGTAGGATGGGGAGAAACTATAATGTATTACAGCCTGCTGGTACAATATACAGTTTGCAAAGCATGCTGGCTCCCTAGTAAGAAAGCCCAGCACAGTATGCATGCCCTGATACATCCTTGTGCAGCAATGGTTATGGTACACAGGAGTCTCATCTGATCTCAAAACAACAGCTGTTAATCAGGTCTATCTAAAGCAAATATGTTTGTGATGCACCACCTGCTCAGCACAAGTGGGAAATATAATAAACTTATGGGTAATATTTCAAACTTACTAATCTGACCATATATATTTACACCCAAACACAATAAATGGATAAAAATAAACAAGTTAAACATTCCTTTCACCTTAATTTTTCGATTTAATATACTGATCATCAATGGTAAGATTTCTAACAGTAAAATATAATGTAGCAGTGGGCAGATCTCTCACACCTGCTGATTCCCCCCAGATATCTTTATACAATTATCCGCTACCCATAATGCAGCATGGAGGGGCTCACTGAAGGCAGCAGGGAAGGTGTGGAGGTGTCTGATCGGGTCACACAGGGCATAAAAGGAGATCTGCCCGGCCTCGTAATCCAGACATATCCTGACTCTATCACTGGGGATCTCGTCCAGTAACCAAATCTTTTGCCTGCCATGTAATACTGAATACTTATTAAATTTCCTGTAGAAACACCAGGACTTGTAATTCCCTCCAATCACTGACTCCTCCCCTCTCCTGGCTATACTGGGGTAACACATCCCAACTCTCCACCATGCTGATTCCCCAACATCCACTTCCCAGTAATGTCGCCCTGAGGAGAAACTCTGGCTGCTCAACACCTGAGAATAATCCTGAAATCTCTCTGGTGTTTCTGGGTAATTCTGGCTTCTGTCTGCACTGGATGCAGCTTTCCTGTCAGTAGATATGTGGAGATAATTACCAGCTGAGTTTACATCCAGTAATATGTCTGCATACACTGGCGGCCCTGATGTTTGCTGTGCAGCCCCAATATTTGTCCCCTCAGCCTGGTGCTGTGTGTTTGGTATGGACTGCCTGGGTTGGGGGCGTGGCCAGGATTGTTTAGTAGTGATAGAAGCCTTGTCCTCTGTACTAGAACGTGGATAGGTCTGTGTGTCTGTTTTTTTCTGCAAAATTACCTCAGATGTTTGCTGTACAACTCCAATATTTGTCCCCCCAGCCTTGCACTGTGTTAGTTGTATGGGCGGTTTGGGTAGGGGGCGTGGCCTGGATGGTTTAGCAGTGATGGGAACTTTGTCCTCTGTACTAGCATATGAATAGGCCTGTGCATGTTGTTTGGTGGGGGTGGGTTGGGAGTGTGGCCTGGATACTTTAGCAGTGACAGGAGCCTTGTCCTCTGTACTAGAATGTGGATAGGCCTGTGTGTGTTGTGCGGTGGAGGTGGGTTGGGGGTGTGGCCTGGATAGTTTAGCAGTGATGGGAACTTTGTTCTCTGTACTAGACTGTGGATAGGCCTGTGTGTCTGTATGTTTCTGCACAGTGACCCCAGACATGATATCAGATAGTCCTGTGTGTAATGTGTGTGAGATGCCAGCCACATCCAGATCCCCTCCATCATGGAGCTGTTTATCATGTCTCTCTCTGTCCTCCGTGTCACACAAGTCACCTGTGTCTGATTCCTGTAAGACGGTCAGTGGATCAGTCATGTTACACAGCTCCTCAATGTGACGCATCTTCCTGGACAGCTCCTCCTTCTTTATTTCCAGTTTGGAAATTACATCATCAAATGATACTGACACTTGCTTTGCCTGCACAATGATGTCACAGATGATTTTATTCTCCAGATCTTCCAGCCGTCTCCTGAGGTCTCTAAACAGGGAAACGATTCTCTCTTTTTCCCCATCTGCTTTTTCTTGTGCTTTTCTCCTGAGTTCCTCCAGACGCTGGACTCTTTTTGCAGCCTCCTCTGTCTCTGCCATCAGTTTCTGCAGATTATTTCTCAGCTTCAGCTTCTTCTTCTCAGAGGCCTCATCCAACACCTCCACCTGGTGTCCCTGATGTTCTCCATCCAACCTGCAGGACACACAGATACAGGCAGCATCCTCAGTGCAGTAATACTCCAGGATCTTCTTATGGACGGGGCATTTCCTGTTCTCCAGGGAAATTTTGGGGTCACACAAGACATGTTCTGGTGCCTTGCTGTGGACTTTCAGGTGTTTATCACACATAGAAACTTCACAATGCAGACAGTATTTAATTGCCAGCTCAGAAGAGTCCACACAGTTGGTGCATAGGATTTTGGTCTCATCATTATCTGGCTGAGTAGACAAGAAACTCTCTGCTATGTTCCTCAGGGCAATGTTCCTCTGCAGTGTCGGACGCTCGATATACTGCTCTCTACATCCAGGACAGGAATAGCCTCCAGACCCCTCCTGTGTATCCAGCACATGATCAATACAGACCCGGCAGAAGTTGTGACCACATTTCAGGTTTACAGGATCGGTATAAATGCTTAGACAGATGGGACACTCCAGGTCCTGGCTCAGATCAGCAGACGCCATCGCCAGAAGCAGAAATGAGAGTTATGGTCTCTGCGTGGTAGAATCTAGTTCAACAAGTTACATAAATATTTGTATAAGGTGAGGCAGAACTAATCATTTTTGTCACAGGTTTGTCACAAGACTTTTTGTGTCAGATAAAGAAGACCAGTATGGCTTTCATTTTTCAAAAACTGTAATCCAAAAATGGTCACTTTATGAGTTTGGGCAACACTCTTGTCTCACAGCACTACAGCCACAGGATTGCAGTTGACACTCGTCGGAGCAAAAGAAGCATGTATTTTTTTTTTTGCCACGTGTGCTTTTGTATTTTGCATGTTTTGCGATGCTACATTTTTCATGTACATTTTGGCATATTTTAATTGCATTTTCTAGGCAAAAAATGTCAATTAATTGTTTTTTCAAAATCTGTCTAAGAACCCAAGAGTATAATTTCTAGTCGTCACGTCCATTTCCTGTGGATTTGAGGAGCGAGGGAAAAATAGGTGTTTTTGCTTGTGTAGGTTTGTGTGATTTGCAGATTAGGGATGAGCGACCAAGACTACATTCAATCTCACAGCAAATCGGGCCTTTCTTGGTTACTGTTGTCTTCTGCAAGAAAGGCCCAGTGATTTGTCATGTGGTTGCTTTCTCACCGAATGATCATGAAGAACACTTGGGGGTGGTACAGTGCCAACATTTTGGTGGAAGCATAGAATGGGCTTCTGCTGAGAGAATTATTTGCTCCCAGGATGCACAGCAAGCCATAGCAGCCAATGAGAACAGATTCCACTACAGGCAGATATAAAGGGGGTTGAGGGAGGGTTTTGTCACTTCATCTTGCATCAGTGTGATAGGAGCTAAAGAGACAAAGATAGGGAAAGTAGTGTATGCTTCAGGGAGAGATACAGTAGCTTAAGTTAGGTCATTTGCCAACTTACAATTGTGATTTATAGGGTGTATTGTGTGCTGTGCAGATTCAGAACAGTTATACATAGGTTAGAACTCTGTGTTCTAAGTTAAACATTACAGCAGGGTACCTGTAGGCTTCCAGCTTGTTTACTAACAGTACATAGTACTGTGAGAAGACCTGTCAGGGATAGCTAAGTAACTTAGGCAGAAGTTTAATTACAAATTGGTTCGGCACTATACTACTGCAGGGTCACATTGGTGTTACAAAACATTGTATGTTCAGTTAATGAAATGTTTAAGACACTGACATGTTTTATAAGGTTTCTCTAGCACTGATTGTACCAAATAAGTGTTGCAAAATATTGTACGGTCATTTGCTTCATTGTTTAAGACACTGACATGTTGCATAGCATTGCAGCAGTACTAATTGCATGTAGTCCACAAGAAAAGAGGAAAATCGGCACAAGATGAAGCTTTGGCAGGTTGGGAGCGGCAGGTGCAGAGTGCCACTGTGCCTCCAGTAGAAAATATATCAAATTACAGAGGAGAAAAGAAGCTTCCGGGCACCAGTGTGCATAGCCAAGTCACCTTTTATTCAAAGCTCCCAACACCTTCAAGACATATATGCATAAACCTGACAGCTGTTTCGCAGGATAACCTGCTTCTTCAGAGGCAGCAAATACACAGTTTAACACACAAACACACGATATATATAGTATACAGAAATAACCATGGTCTTACCCCATGCTGCGATCAGCCCCCACTGCCGAGCGCGCGCCAGTATCCGGCGCCGCCCCGAGCCGGTCAGTCCGCCTATTGGAGGAGGCACGCCCCCTTGTCAGGGAGCGTGCAGAGGGATTTCCCCAAGCGTCACGTAGTACTAATTGCACCAGATAAGTGTTGCAAAAATGTTTACACAAATTATTTAATTATTTAAAATACTGATGTGCTCCACAATATTGCGCCTGCGCATTGTTGCAAACAAGTGACATTTATATCACTTAAGGTGCGTACACACATGCGACTATAGTCATTTGAAATGATCATTCCCCGATCATTCCAAACGACGATTACAAAGAAGACACGAAAGATCATTAACTCCAACGACCAATCTTGTTGGAAAATAACGATCCGTCCTGGCGGATATTTTGTAACGACCATCGTTATAAAAAGCTACTGTATGTGTGTACAAAGATAGTTCCAAAATGATCGTTTCAAAACACATGAGCATGCGTCAACACTATTTGTATTTTTGAAAAGCATCTTATGTTGTATTATGAGTACTATGAAAAGGCTGTAAATGTTTTAAAATACATGCGTGTTTCTGTATGTGTATTGTTTAAACAGATAGAAGCAGCTGGGCACATCCAGTAAAACAGACCTTTAATATGATTCCATTAAAATGCAGTACATGCGATCGAAGCAGCAGTCAGCCAAGGAGAGAGAGGGGACAAGCATGAACAAGAAACGTCTACAGCTGTTTCGCACTCTCCACAGGAGTGCTTCCTCAGGACAATGAGCCCCCCTTAGATCACCCCCTATATACTCACACAATCTCGTGCAGGTGGCCAAAAGGAGGAGGACGCCAAGATGGAGCGCACCCGCATACACCGCGCATCCAAAACTTCCGGGACGCTGGCTGCGTTCCATACACCGGAAGAGGCGGGCCGGAAGCGTCACACGTCACACCTGGTCAGAGGGGAGCGTGCGCCGTTTGCGCCACGCTGCCTAGAGCACTATGGCTAGCTACGTCAGGGAGCCCCGCCCCGCCCCTCCTATCCCCACATGAACGGCCAAGATGCAGAGGGAGCGCCCAGCATTAACCCCTCTATCAGGACAGGCGCACTTACGTCACGCCTGCCCATTGTCAAGGGAACAGAGCGTCCATAGCTCCCCGCACGGGCTAATACAAAAAATTGGCAATAAAAAAAGGTGTTAAAAGCAAAAAGAATGCCATCGTGCAGCGGGGGAACAGAGCAAAAAACACTAACCATATTAGAAATTAATTATTAATGAGTTCTCATGGGTGGGGAGGGCTAATAAATACCTGACCAGGGTGACACAATTCCATAGCAGGTGAGGCTGCCGACGACCTCCTCCTCCTCACCATCAACCTGCAAAGCGGACAGGAGGGACAAAAGAAAAGGAAGGGGAACAAAAAAAGGGAAATTCAGATTATAAAACCTCAATATACACATTAAAAAACATATAGCGCAAGCAGACATCATAATATCAAATCACAAGAACACTGATAAATCATTGCGTTCATTTAGTCCCAAAGGACCAACCGCCTCAAAGAAAGAAATCCAATAACTTTCCCTGCGTTGTAATTTCTTTACCCAATTTCCACCCCTAGAGTCCCTTTTTACTACCTCCAACCCAAAAAACCTGAGCTGTGATGAGTCCCCTGCATGGACCGAATTCATGTGTTCCATGACCCTAGGGCTGCCTTTCGCTCATGGGTTACCCAGGGATCTACAATGTTCTTGATATCTGTCCTGCATCATACGTGTAGATAATCCAACATAAATGTATTGACACGGACAGATAAGTGTATACACAATCCCCTTTGTTTTACAATTGATGAACTCCCTGAACTTTACAATCTTTCCAAATCTGTGGAATTCCTTGCCGGTAACCAAAAAATTACAGCAAGAGCATGAATTGCATCTGTAATTACCAGGGGTCCTATTTCTACCTAACCAATTTTTGGTTTCAAGGCCAACAAACTCACTATGAGATAGTTGATCCTTCAGGTTGGGAACCTTTTTGTATGAGATGCATGGGAGTTGACAGCATTTGTCTGCTAATAACCTATCCTCCTGGAGGATCCACAAGTTATTTTTAATTGATTTTTTAATTTTTTCAAACATTGGAGAGTATGTAAAGTGCATGAAAAATCTATCTTGTTGTTTCTTTGTTCTCGAAGTCAATAATGATCCCTTATTTTTGTTTGCAGCTTTTTGAAAGGCCTCCATAATGGCCTCATCTTTATAACCCCTGGACAGCAACCTCCCTCTAAGGGACTCAGCCTGATTAACAGGATAGAGGGGTTAATGCTGGGCGCTCCCTCTGCATCTTGGCCGTTCATGTGGGGATAGGAGGGGCAGGGCGGGGCTCCCTGACGTAGCTAGCCATAGTGCTCTAGGCAGCGTGGCGCAAACGGCGCACGCTCCCCTCTGACCAGGTGTGACGTGTGACGCTTCCGGCCCGCCTCTTCCGGTGTATGGAACGCAGCCAGCGTCCTGGAAGTTTTGGATGCGCGGTGTATGCGGGTGCGCTCCATCTTGGCGTCCTCCTCCTTTTGGCCACCTGCACAAGATTGTGTGAGTATATAGGGGGTGATCTAAGGGGGGCTGAGGAAGAACTCCTGTGGAGAGTGCGAAACAGCTGTAGATGTTTCTTGTTCATGCTTGTCCCCTCTCTCTCCTTGGCTGACTGCTGCTTCGATCGCATGTACTGCATTTTAATGGAATCATATTAAAGGTCTGTTTTACTGGATGTGCCCAGCCGCTTCTATCTGTTTAAACATTTCACCTGCTGGAACTTTATTTGGGCTTTGAGCACTCCGGAGTGACCCTGGCTGGTAGTCCTGTGCACCTTTTCTTCTACCCATTGCTGAACGTATTGCTTGTCTCTGAGGGAGCACGGACTCGCTTTGGATTGCTTGTATTGTATCAATCCTGATTATGGCACAGTCAGCTTTAAAGGAAGGCCGCCTGGATGTGGAAATCTTTCCTAAGGAGGATGTTGATTTGACCCCCTGTTCCCAGGAATTAAGATGCCTTGAAAATCGCTTATATAACGTTATGGAGAGAGAGGTTAGGAAATACTGGACGATAGTAACCTTGAAAAAATACAAGCATGTCAAGAGAGCTCCAAGGGGAGTAAGATTTTACAAACAACTTATGCAAGCTAAGACACGTCCATCTGCAAAGGAGAAATGTGATAACTTATTCAAGAATTTCATACTGGCTTTCCTGGATGTTGTTATAGAAGAAAATGAGATTGATTATGATGAAATTATGGATGAAATTGCCAAAGTAAAAGCTATAATCTCTGCAGTTTCAAGTGAGGATCACCTTCAGGAAATGGTTAATCGAATTGAACAAAAACTTGTTCCGATCCAGGATCAGGTGAAAAAAGATAAGAATGAGAAGTTCATTAGGGACCGCCTTGATTACGAACAGGATAAGGTGTTCGCATGGAGGAATGGCTATAAAAATGGCAATGAGGGCAATAAGAAAAGGCATAAGAGATGGAGACGAAACTCCAAAAACAGAGGTTCTTCAGATCCGGACACGTCAGTGGGTTCAGTTGGTGGTGCCCTTGCCTCAGGCAGAGATACTAATAGCTCTTCTGATGACGATCGCCCTTTGGGAGAAGGAAGACCAGGAGGGGCAAGGGGAGGCACAAAAGGTATTCTAAAACAGATCACCTGGAACAAGGGTCAACTCAGGAGATCAGAACGCAACCAGAAGAAATAAAAGTATACAATCTGTCTGACGTTGATCTGGATCCGGCCTGTCTCACTCTGTTGACAAAAGGCATGACCTTTTGCCCTACTGCATCTTTTGACATCATTAGATTTGAACAGGAACTATTTCTTAACTCCAGGAAATTGGCCCTTCACCGCTTTTTTCAAAATCAAAAAAAGCCGTTTACCCACCCCCCCCCCCCCAGTTATATTACCGTCCCCCCTCTTATGGGAGAATGTTGGAATTATTGGGACACTAATGCCCTAAAAGATCTATGTGAGCTCACGGGTGAAGTCGGCTTTAACCAGGTTGACATAAATCGACCTGTCCCATTCCACATTGGAACTCGGTCTACCTTTAACCCTCCAACGATACTGGGGGGTTCTGTAGAACTGTTTGTTAAAAGTGTGATGGAGGAGTGCAAGGCACTCATCTATCCCTCTACTTCAAGGAACCTGTCGACAGCGGAGACTCAAGCCCTTAAATGGTTAAAAAATAATAAAGAACTGACAATAAGGGAAGCTGATAAAGGAGGAGGGGTAGTGGTCTTGGCTACGAAGGACTATCAGGCAGAATGCCTCAAACAACTCCAGGATAGATCCATTTATACCAAACTTCCATGTGATCCTACCCCGTCCTATAGTTGTGAGCTCAAAAAACTACTGTCAAGGGCAGTGACTGAGGGTTTCCTGGACAGAACTTTTGCTAATAAATTGGTACCGGAATTTCCAATAAGTCCTGTGTGGTATACCATACCTAAAATCCACAAGTCTACAAAAAAAAACCCTGGGAGACCAATAGTTTCAGCTATTGGCTCCCTGACTGAGTCCCTTTCCCAATTTTTGGACTTTAAGTTTAGACCACTTTTGAGATCATTGCCAGCTTATGTAGGTGATACAGTTGAAGTATTAAATATTCTAAATGTGTTTGAATGGCAGCCCTCCTACCATTTGGCAACCATAGATGTTGTATCCCTGTATAGTAGAATCTGTCATGATGATGGTTTACAGGCTGTTTCTAAGTTTTTGCCAGTTTTGCAATATCCAGAAGGGGAGCAGAGGTTCCTGTTGGCGGTCTGGAGTTTGTCCTTACCAGGAATGCGTTCCTGTTTGACCGCCAGTGGTACCGTCAGGAGGTCGGCACGGCAATGGGGAGCCCGGTGGCCCCCACCTATGCCGGCCTCTTCATGGGCCACTGGGAGGCCAACCACATCTTTGGGATGGGGAACGCGTTCCTGGCGAGGATTAAACTCTGGATCCGCTTCATAGATGACATCTTGGTGGTGTGGGATAGGGACCAGGTCTCCTTTGAAAAATTTGTAGCATACATTAATGAGAACAATGTTAACATGGCCTTTACCCATACGTGGGGGGAGGAAAGGGTTGAATTTTTGGATCTAGACATAGATGTGAGTAGGGGGTCTTTGATCACAAAAACGTACAGAAAGCCCACAGCGGTAAATTCCATTCTTCATTCGTCTAGTTATCATCCCCCCTCAACCATAAGATCATTACCTTACAGTCAATTCCTCCGTCTCAGGAGGAATGCAACCACTATGGAAGATTTTGTTAATCAGGCTGAGTCGGTTGGTCCTTTGGGACTAAATGAACGCAATGATTTATCAGTGTTCTTGTGATTTGATATTATGATGTCTGCTTGCGCTATATGTTTTTTAATGTGTATATTGAGGTTTTATAATCTGAATTTCCCTTTTTTTGTTCCCCTTCCTTTTCTTTTGTCCCTCCTGTCCGCTTTGCAGGTTGATGGTGAGGAGGAGGAGGTCGTCGGCAGCCTCACCTGCTATGGAATTGTGTCACCCTGGTCAGGTATTTATTAGCCCTCCCCACCCATGAGAACTCATTAATAATTAATTTCTAATATGGTTAGTGTTTTTTGCTCTGTTCCCCCGCTGCACGATGGCATTCTTTTTGCTTTTAACACCTTTTTTTATTGCCAATTTTTTGTATTAGCCCGTGCGGGGAGCTATGGACGCTCTGTTCCCTTGACAACGGGCAGGCGTGACGTAAGTGCGCCTGTCCTGATAGAGGGGTTAATGCTGGGCGCTCCCTCTGCATCTTGGCCGTTCATGTGGGGATAGGAGGGGCGGGGCTCCCTGACGTAGCTAGCCATAGTGCTCTAGGCAGCGTGGCGCAAACGGCGCACGCTCCCCTCTGACCAGGTGTGACGTGTGACGCTTCCGGCCCGCCTCTTCCGGTGTATGGAACGCAGCCAGCCTCCCGGAAGTTTTGGATGCGCGGTGTATGCGGGTGCGCTCCATCTTGGCGTCCTCCTCCTTTTGGCCACCTGCACGAGATTATGTGAGTATATAGGGGGTGATCTAAGGGGGGCTCATTGTCCTGAGGAAGCACTCCTGTGGAGAGTGCGAAACAGCTGTAGACGTTTCTTGTTCATGCTTGTCCCCTCTCTCTCCTTGGCTGACTGCTGCTTCGATCGATTATGTATTTTTGTTTTTCAACATTGCCTTGTGCAACCCAACCCGGATAACCTTCACCAGTGAACAACTACTGAGCATTCGGAACTTAGCTAAATATAATCTACCCCTGGATATTTCATCTACTCTTGATCTTCTGGGGATTCTGACCAGTGGAGCTACAGTGCTGAACCAGGCAGTGAGGCTTAGAAGAAGAGGGAAACGCTCCGGGATCCAGACTCGCTTTCGATGCAGAGGACTGCGCTCTCCACTACCTGGAATCATACTCTCTAATGTCAGGTCCATATGCAACAAACTAGATGAGCTTCAACTACTGATCAGAACAAAGAAGGACTTTTATCTCTCTGCGGCTATTTGCTTCACAGAAACTTGGCTATCTGAGCTTATTCCAGACAACGCTCTGCCGATAAATGGATTTACACTCTACAGATCTGACCGGGACCCACTTACTTCTGGCAAAACCAAAGGTGGAGGACTCTGCTTCTATATTAATGATAGATGGTGCACGGATGTTACAGTTATTAAGAGGACATGCTCGGCTGGGCTGGAAACACTCTTCATAAACTGCAAACCCTATTATTCACCCCGTGAGTTTTCTTCATTTATTTTGGCTGCTGTGTACATCCCTCCACAAACATGTATGCAGCCTGCGCTCCAAGATCTCGCAGATCAAATCACTGAGGTGGAAAGGGAGTACCCAGATTCTTTTTTATCATACTAGGGGATTTCAACAGTGCTAATCTTTCCAAAGAACTCCCCAAATACAGGCAACATGTCACAAGCGCAACTAGAGAAGGTAAGACACTTGATCACTGTTACCAGGGGCGTCTGTGCCATTAGGCAACTATAAATTTTTGCCTATAGCGCAGTTGGTGGCAGTGGGCGCTCCTCTGTGCGTCAGTGTTTATTTATTTATTTTTTTTCCTTCTGCATTCAGCCAGCCAGGTCGGCGCCGGCTGTGACAGGCAGCTCAGCCTGTGCCCGGCGCCGCCTACTGGTCCGCCCCCTTCCTCGAGTCTTCTCCATTCAGAGCCTCCGAGTCCGAGCAGTTGCAAGCCTGCACGCACGTTAGTTTATATGTGCTGTGCAGACAGTGCGTGCTGGCTGCCGCCTACTGGTCCAACTCCGCCCCCTCTCCTTCTCAGACTGTGCTGATTGCTGAGCGTGCGATCGCAGCACGCTGATTTATTTACACACTCGGCGCCGCCCCTAACTCTGCCCCCCGCCTGGCTGTCACACGTGGGTAGAAGTCTAGAAGAAGTGACGCACCAGGGCGGCTGGCTGCTACATGCAGAGAGAGGCGACACCGGCTCACAGAGTCACAGTGAGTGCCCTCTGCTCTGCCTCTGCTGCTCGCAGCTATTGATCATTTTTTTATGCCCCCCTGGCTGGCCCTGGGAAGGAAGGAAGAGGAGCCGAGGGAGTTGCGCGCCACAAGGAGGTCGGGACCGGAGGTCGGGATAGGAGGAGATCGTGACAGGAGGAGATCGTGACAGGAGGAGATCGTGACAGGAGGAGATCGTGACAGGAGTTCTTCTGACTAGGTGAGTAAATGGGTTTTTCTTTTCAGATCTGCTTAAAGCGGAATATAACCCTGCATTTCAACTTTGCTCTAAAACATTATTTACAGTATATTATATGCAACCAGCATTTTTTTTTTTACTAGACCAGCATTGGAAGGGTTACACAGGGTTTTAAAGTCCCTAGAGATTTCTGCAGAGGCATCCGAACTTGAGTTAGATACTTTTTGTTTACAAATATGTGTTTATTATGACTCATCTCTCTCACTGAGAAGGAGCTTGGAGGACAGCCAAAGAGATGTATCTATTGATAAACAGTTACACACTAACTAAATAGAATGTAACCATCTGAATGTCTGCACGGAACTTAAAACCTCTGTGTTTAACCCTTCCAATGCTGGTCTAGTAAAAAAAAAATATGCTTTTTGCATATAATATGCTGTAAATGTTTTAGAGCAAAGTTGAAATGCAGGGTTATATTCCGCTTTAAGGATTTGTGCATATTGGGGTCATTTCTGCTAACGATTTGTGCATATTGGGGTCATATCTGCTAACGATTTGTGCATATTGGGGTCATATCTGCATATTGGGGTCATATCTGCTAACGATTTGTGCATATTGGGGACATATCTGCTAACGATTTGTGCATATTGGGTACATATCTGCTAACGATTTGTGCATATTGGGGACATATCTGCTAAAGATTTGTGCATATTGGGTACATATCTGCTAACGATTTGTGCATATTGGGGACATATCTGCTAAAGATTTGTGCATATTGGGGACATATCTGCTAACGATTTGTGCATATTGGGGACATATCTGCTAACGATTTGTGCATATTGGGGTCATATCTGCTAACGATTTGTGCATATTGGGGTCATATCTGCTAACGATTTGTGCATATTGGGTACATATCTGCTAACGATTTGTGCATATTGGGGACATATCTGCTAACGATTTGTGCATATTGGGGTCATATCTGCTAACGATTTGTGCATATTGGGGTCATATCTGCTAACGATTTGTGCATATTGGGTACATATCTGCTAAAGATTTGTGCATATTGGGGTCATATCTGCTAACGATTTGTGCATATTGGGGTCATATCTGCTAACGATTTGTGCATATTGGGGACATATCTGCTAAAGATTTGTGCATATTGGGGACATATCTGCTAACGATTTGTGCATATTGGGGACATATCTGCTAACGATTTGTGCATATTGGGGACATATCTGCTAACGATTTGTGCATATTGGGGTCATATCTGCATATTGGGGTCATATCTGCTAACGATTTGTGCATATTGGGGACATATCTGCTAAAGATTTGTGCATATTGGGGTCATATCTGCTAAAGATTTGTGCATATTGGGGTCATATCTGCTAACGATTTGTGCATATTGGGTACATATCTGCTAAAGATTTGTGCATATTGGGGTCATATCTGCTAACGATTTGTGCATATTGGGGTCATATCTGCTAACGATTTGTGCATATTGGGGACATATCTGCTAAAGATTTGTGCATATTGGGGACATATCTGCTAAAGATTTGTGCATATTGGGGTCATATCTGCTAACGATTTGTGCATATTGGGGACATATCTGCTAACGATTTGTGCATATTGGGGACATATCTGCTAACGATTTGTGCATATTGGGGTCATATCTGCTAACGATTTGTGCATATTGGGGTCATATCTGCTAACGATTTGTGCATATTGGGGTCATATCTGCTAACGATTTGTGCATATTGGGGACATATCTGCTAAAGATTTGTGCATATTGGGGACATATCTGCATATTGGGGTCATATCTGCTAACGATTTGTGCATATTGGGGACATATCTGCTAACGATTTGTGCATATTGGGGACATATCTGCATATTGGGGTCATATCTGCTAACGATTTGTGCATATTGGGGTCAGATCTGCTAACGATTTGTGCATATTGGGGTCATATCTGCATATTGGGGTCATATCTGCTAACGATTTGTGCATATTGGGGTCATATCTGCATATTGGGGACATATCTGCTAACGATTTGTGCATATTGGGGTCATATCTGCATATTGGGGACATATCTGCTAACGATTTGTGCATATTGGGGTCATATCTGCATATTGGGGTCATATCTGCTAACGATTTGTGCATATTGGGGACATATCTGCTAAAGATTTGTGCATATTGGGGACATATCTGCTAACGATTTGTGCATATTGGGGACATATCTGCTAACGATTTGTGCATATTGGGGTCATATCTGCTAACGATTTGTGCATATTGGGTACATATCTGCTAACGATTTGTGCATATTGGGGTCATATCTGCTAACGATTTGTGCATATTGGGGTCATATCTGCTAACGATTTGTGCATATTGGGTACATATCTGCTAACGATTTGTGCATATTGGGGTCATATCTGCTAACGATTTGTGCATATTGGGTACATATCTGCTAACGATTTGTGCATATTGGGGACATATCTGCTAACGATTTGTGCATATTGGGGTCATATCTGCTAACGATTTGTGCATATTGGGGTCATATCTGCTAACGATTTGTGCATATTGGGTACATATCTGCTAACGATTTGTGCATATTGGGGACATATCTGCTAACGATTTGTGCATATTGGGGTCATATCTGCTAACGATTTGTGCATATTGGGGTCATATCTGCATATTGGGGTCATATCTGCTAACGATTTGTGCATATTGGGGTCAGATCTGCTAACGATTTGTGCATATTGGGGTCATATCTGCATATTGGGGTCATATCTGCTAACGATTTGTGCATATTGGGGACATATCTGCTAACGATTTGTGCATATTGGGGTCATATCTGCATATTGGGGTCATATCTGCTAACGATTTGTGCATATTGGGGACATATCTGCTAAAGATTTGTGCATATTGGGGACATATCTGCTAACGATTTGTGCATATTGGGGTCATATCTGCTAACGATTTGTGCATATTGGGTACATATCTGCTAACGATTTGTGCATATTGGGGTCATATCTGCTAACGATTTGTGCATATTGGGGTCATATCTGCTAACGATTTGTGCATATTGGGTACATATCTGCTAACGATTTGTGCATATTGGGGTCATATCTGCTAACGATTTGTGCATATTGGGTACATATCTGCATATTGGGGTCATATCTGCTAACGATTTGTGCATATTGGGGTCAGATCTGCTAACGATTTGTGCATATTGGGGTCATATCTGCATATTGGGGACATATCTGCTAACGATTTGTGCATATTGGGGTCATATCTGCATATTGGGGTCATATCTGCTAACGATTTGTGCATATTGGGGACATATCTGCTAAAGATTTGTGCATATTGGGGACATATCTGCTAACGATTTGTGCATATTGGGGACATATCTGCTAACGATTTGTGCATATTGGGGTCATATCTGCTAACGATTTGTGCATATTGGGTACATATCTGCTAACGATTTGTGCATATTGGGGTCATATCTGCTAACGATTTGTGCATATTGGGGTCATATCTGCTAACGATTTGTGCATATTGGGTACATATCTGCTAACGATTTGTGCATATTGGGGTCATATCTGCTAACGATTTGTGCATATTGGGTACATATCTGCTAACGATTTGTGCATATTGGGGACATATCTGCTAACGATTTGTGAATATTGGGGTCATATCTGCTAACGATTTGTGCATATTGGGGTCATATCTGCTAACGATTTGTGCATATTGGGGACATATCTGCTAACGATTTGTGCATATTGGGGTCATATCTGCTAACGATTTGTGCATAGTGGGGTCATATCTGCTAACGATTTGTGCATATTGGGGTCATATCTGCTAACGATTTGTGCATATTGGGGACATATCTGCTAAAGATTTGTGCATATTGGGGACATATCTGCATATTGGGGTCATATCTGCTAACGATTTGTGCATATTGGGGACATATCTGCATATTGGGGTCATATCTGCTAACGATTTGTGCATATTGGGGTCATATCTGCTAACGATTTGTGCATATTGGGTACATATCTGCTAACGATTTGTGCATATTGGGGACATATCTGCTAACGATTTGTGCATATTGGGGTCATATCTGCTAACGATTTGTGCATATTGGGGACATATCTGCTAACGATTTGTGCATTATGGGGTCATATCTGCTAACGATTTGTGCATATTGGGGTCATATCTGCTAACGATTTGTGCATATTGGGGACATATCTGCTAAAGATTTGTGCATATTGGGGACATATCTGCATATTGGGGTCATATCTGCTAAAGATTTGTGCATATTGGGGACATATCTGCTAACGATTTGTGCATATTGGGGACATATCTGCTAACGATTTGTGCATATTGGGGTCATATCTGCTAACGATTTGTGCATATTGGGTACATATCTGCTAACGATTTGTGCATATTGGGGTCATATCTGCTAACGATTTGTGCATATTGGGGTCATATCTGCTAACGATTTGTGCATATTGGGTACATATCTGCTAACGATTTGTGCATATTGGGGTCATATCTGCTAACGATTTGTGCATATTGGGTACATATCTGCATATTGGGGTCATATCTGCTAACGATTTGTGCATATTGGGGTCAGATCTGCTAACGATTTGTGCATATTGGGGTCATATCTGCATATTGGGGTCATATCTGCTAACGATTTGTGCATATTGGGGACATATCTGCTAACGATTTGTGCATATTGGGGTCATATCTGCATATTGGGGACATATCTGCTAACGATTTGTGCATATTGGGGTCATATCTGCATATTGGGGTCATATCTGCTAACGATTTGTGCATATTGGGGACATATCTGCTAAAGATTTGTGCATATTGGGGACATATCTGCTAACGATTTGTGCATATTGGGGACATATCTGCTAACGATTTGTGCATATTGGGGTCATATCTGCTAACGATTTGTGCATATTGGGTACATATCTGCTAACGATTTGTGCATATTGGGGTCATATCTGCTAACGATTTGTGCATATTGGGGTCATATCTGCTAACGATTTGTGCATATTGGGTACATATCTGCTAACGATTTGTGCATATTGGGGTCATATCTGCTAACGATTTGTGCATATTGGGTACATATCTGCTAACGATTTGTGCATATTGGGGACATATCTGCTAACGATTTGTGCATATTGGGGTCATATCTGCTAACGATTTGTGCATATTGGGGTCATATCTGCTAACGATTTGTGCATATTGGGTACATATCTGCTAACGATTTGTGCATATTGGGGACATATCTGCTAACGATTTGTGCATATTGGGGTCATATCTGCTAACGATTTGTGCATATTGGGGACATATCTGCTAACGATTTGTGCATATTGGGGTCATATCTGCTAACGATTTGTGCATATTGGGGTCATATCTGCTAACGATTTGTGCATATTGGGGACATATCTGCTAAAGATTTGTGCATATTGGGGACATATCTGCATATTGGGGTCATATCTGCTAACGATTTGTGCATATTGGGGTCAGATCTGCTAACGATTTGTGCATATTGGGGTCATATCTGCATATTGGGGTCATATCTGCTAACGATTTGTGCATATTGGGGACATATCTGCTAACGATTTGTGCATATTGGGGTCATATCTGCATATTGGGGACATATCTGCTAACGATTTGTGCATATTGGGGTCATATCTGCATATTGGGGTCATATCTGCTAACGATTTGTGCATATTGGGGACATATCTGCTAAAGATTTGTGCATATTGGGGACATATCTGCTAACGATTTGTGCATATTGGGGACATATCTGCTAACGATTTGTGCATATTGGGGTCATATCTGCTAACGATTTGTGCATATTGGGTACATATCTGCTAACGATTTGTGCATATTGGGGTCATATCTGCTAACGATTTGTGCATATTGGGGTCATATCTGCTAACGATTTGTGCATATTGGGGTCATATCTGCTAACGATTTGTGCATATTGGGTACATATCTGCTAACGATTTGTGCATATTGGGGACATATCTGCTAACGATTTGTGCATATTGGGGTCATATCTGCTAACGATTTGTGCATATTGGGGTCATATCTGCTAACGATTTGTGCATATTGGGTACATATCTGCTAACGATTTGTGCATATTGGGGACATATCTGCTAACGATTTGTGCATATTGGGGTCATATCTGCTAACGATTTGTGCATATTGGGTACATATCTGCTAACGATTTGTGCATATTGGGGTCATATCTGCATATTGGGGTCATATCTGCTAACGATTTGTGCATATTGGGTACATATCTGCTAACGATTTGTGCATATTGGGGACATATCTGCTAACGATTTGTGCATATTGGGGTCATATCTGCTAACGATTTGTGCATATTGGGGACATATCTGCTAACGATTTGTGCATATTGGGGTCATATCTGCTAACGATTTGTGCATATTGGGGACATATCTGCTAACGATTTGTGCATATTGGGGTCATATCTGCTAACGATTTGTGCATATTGGGTACATATCTGCTAACGATTTGTGCATATTGGGTACATATCTGCTAACGATTTGTGCATATTGGGGACATATCTGCTAACGATTTGTGCATATTGGGGACATATCTGCTAACGATTTGTGCATATTGGGGACATATCTGCTAACGATTTGTGCATATTGGGGACATATCTGCTAACGATTTGTGCATATTGGGGACATATCTGCTAACGATTTGTGCATATTGGGGTCATATCTGCTAACGATTTGTGCATATTGGGTACATATCTGCTAACGATTTGTGCATATTGGGTACATATCTGCTAACGATTTGTGCATATTGGGGACATATCTGCTAACGATTTGTGCATATTGGGGACATATCTGCTAACGATTTGTGCATATTGGGGACATATCTGCTAACGATTTGTGCATATTGGGGTCATATCTGCTAACGATTTGTGCATATTGGGGTCATATCTGCTAACGATTTGTGCATATTGGGGTCATATCTGCTAACGATTTGTGCATATTGGGGACATATCTGCTAACGATTTGTGCATATTGGGGTCATATCTGCTAACGATTTGTGCATATTGGGTACATATCTGCTAACGATTTGTGCATATTGGGGACATATCTGCTAACGATTTGTGCATATTGGGGACATATCTGCTAACGATTTGTGCATATTGGGGTCATATCTGCTAACGATTTGTGCATATTGGGTACATATCTGCTAACGATTTGTGCATATTGGGGACATATCTGCTAACGATTTGTGCATATTGGGTACATATCTGCTAACGATTTGTGCATATTGGGGACATATCTGCTAACGATTTGTGCATATTGGGGTCATATCTGCTAACGATTTGTGCATATTGGGGTCATATCTGCTAACGATTTGTGCATATTGGGTACATATCTGCTAACGATTTGTGCATATTGGGTACATATCTGCTAACGATTTGTGCATATTGGGGACATATCTGCTAACGATTTGTGCATATTGGGGTCATATCTGCTAACGATTTGTGCATATTGGGGTCATATCTGCTAACGATTTGTGCATATTGGGGTCATATCTGCTAACGATTTGTGCATATTGGGGTCATATCTGCTAACGATTTGTGCATATTGGGTACATATCTGCTAACGATTTGTGCATATTGGGTACATATCTGCTAACGATTTGTGCATATTGGGGTCATATCTGCTAACGATTTGTGCATATTGGGTACATATCTGCTAACGATTTGTGCATATTGGGGTCATATCTGCTAACGATTTGTGCATATTGGGTACATATCTGCTAACGATTTGTGCATATTGGGGACATATCTGCTAACGATTTGTGCATATTGGGGTCATATCTGCTAACGATTTGTGCATATTGGGGACATATCTGCTAACGATTTGTGCATATTGGGGTCATATCTGCTAACGAATTGTGCATATTGGGGTCATATCTGCTAACGAATTGTGCATATTGGGGACATATCTGCTAACGATTTGTGCATATTGGGGACATATCTGCTAACGATTTGTGCATATTGGGGACATATCTGCTAACGATTTGTGCATATTGTGGTCATATCTGCTAACGATTTGTGCATATTGGGGTCATATCTGCTAACGATTTGTGCATATTGGGGACATATCTGCTAACGATTTGTGCATATTGGGGTCAGATCTGCTAACGATTTGTGCATATTGGGGTCATATCTGCATATTGGGGTCATATCTGCTAACGATTTGTGCATATTGGGGTCATATCTGCTAACGATTTGTGCATATTGGGGACATATCTGCTAACGATTTGTGCATATTGGGGTCAGATCTGCTAACGATTTGTGCATATTGGGGTCATATCTGCATATTGGGGTCATATCTGCTAACGATTTGTGCATATTGGGGTCATATCTGCTAACGAATTGTGCATATTGGGGTCATATCTGCTAACGATTTGTGCATATTGGGGTCATATCTGCTAACGATTTGTGCATATTGGGGACATATCTGCTAACGATTTGTGCATATTGGGGACATATCTGCTAACGATTTGTGCATATTGTGGTCATATCTGCTAACGATTTGTGCATATTGGGGTCATATCTGCTAACGATTTGTGCATATTGGGGACATATCTGCTAACGATTTGTGCATATTGGGGTCAGATCTGCTAACGATTTGTGCATATTGGGGTCATATCTGCATATTGGGGTCATATCTGCTAACGATTTGTGCATATTGGGGTCATATCTGCTAACGATTTGTGCATATTGGGGTCATATCTGCTAACGATTTGTGCATATTGGGGTCATATCTGCTAACGATTTGTGCATATTGGGGTCATATCTGCTAACGATTTGTGCATATTGGGGTCATATCTGCTAACGATTTGTGCATATTGGGGTCATATCTGCATATTGGGGTCATATCTGCTAACGATTTGTGCATATTGGGGTCATATTTGCTAACGATTTGTGCATATTGGGGTCATATCTGCTAACGATTTGTGCATATTGGGGTCATATCTGCTAACGATTTGTGCATATTGGGGACATATCTGCTAACGATTTGTGCATATTGGGGTCATATCTGCTAACGATTTGTGCATATTGGGGTCATATCTGCATATTGGGGTCATATCTGCTAACGATTTGTGCATATTGGGGTCAGATCTGCTAACGATTTGTGCATATTGGGGTCATATCTGCATATTGGGGTCATATCTGCTAACGATTTGTGCATATTGGGGTCATATCTGCTAACGATTTGTGCATATTGGGGTCATATCTGTTTTATAATGGTTTTGCGGCTCCCAGTTTTTTTTCTCTTTTCGGAAATGGGCCCAAGTGGCTCTTTCATTCTGAAAGGTTGCAGACCCCTGGCATATAGCATCATGCCTGCTGCGTGTGGGTTTGGGCAGTCTCAGAGTCAGAGGGAGGGAGACATACATGCTGCACAGTGCACAGAGTGTGCGCACACAGTCTGCAGAGGGGAGACAGACCCTCATAGTGAGTGGCGAATGGCGTGCCCCCTCTTAATATTATATGCCCCCCTCTCCCCTGGCTGGCCCTGAGATTTCGGGGGGGGGGGGGGGGGGGCGCCACAGGTTTTCTTGCCTGGAGTGACAAAGTGGCTAGAAACACCCCTGACTGTTACACTACGACTAAGGACTCGTATCACTCTGTCAGCAGGGCAGCTTTGGGGAACTCTGATCATGCTGTTATACAGCTTATCCCAACATACATCCAAAGACTAAAAACTGCCAAACCTGTAGTGACCACAGCTAAGAAATGGACTAGTGAAGCTGTAGAAAAACTACAGAGCTGCTTTGATTTAACTGACTGGAATTTATTTAAAGAATCCTCCAGTGACCTAAATGAATACACTGACGCTGTGACATCATATATTACCTTTTGTGAAGAGTCCTGCATCCCCACAAAAAAGTGCACCAGGTACAATAATGATAAACCCTGGTTCACATCACATCTCAGGAAGCTGCGCCTCGATAAAGAAAGGGCATATCGTACAGGCGATAAAGTCCTCTACAAAGCTGCGAAATACAAACTGCAGAGAGCCATTACCGCCGCAAAAAAAGATTATTCTCAAAAACTTGAGGAAAATTTTTCTAACGCAGACTAATCCACAATATGGAAATCTCTACATGAAATTACCAGCTACAGGAAGAAATCTCCTCCCCCCTCACTACATAACCTGCAGCTTGCAGATGAACTGAATACATTTTATTGCAGGTTTGACACTACTAACAAAAGCCAAACACAACAAGTCAATTTGCATCTCTGCCACAGGCAAACTGAACACTCTTCCTGCCAGCCAATGTCTCCACCCCCTGCGGTGCCTCAGCAACTACACAACACAGGAGGCCAGACACAATCTGCTAACCTGTCCCCAGATGTGCATGCTCTAACAATATGCCAATCAGATGTAAATAGACTCTTTAAAAAACAAAACACCAGGAAAGCAATGGGACCAGACGCTGTGTCTGCGAAATGCTTGAATCTCTGTGCCGACCAATTAGCGCCTGTATTTACAGACATATTCAAAGCATCTCTAGAACTCTCAATTGTTCCTGCCTGTTTTAAATGCGCAACTATTGTACCAATTCAAAAAAAAAAAAAAAACCTACATGTTTAAATGATTACAGGCCGGTTGCCCTGACATCACTGGTCATGAAAGCATTTGAAAAACTGATAATGACTTATCTGAAATCCATCACAGATCCCCTGCTGGACTCTTTGCAATTTGCCTACAGACCTAACAGATCCGCAGACGATGCCGTGAACATGTGTATGCATTATGTACTACAGCATTTAGATAACCCAGGAACCTACACCAGGATTTTATTTATAGATTTCAGCTCTGCATTTAATACCATAATTCCATCACTGCTGCACAGCAAGCTCTCCCAGCTACACATACCTGAATCCCTCTGCAAATGGATAACCGACTTCTTAACTGACAGAAGACAGCGTGTTAGACTTGGTAAACTCACATCAAGCTCTCTGACAGTCAGTACTGGTGCACCCCAGGGCTGTGTGCTTTCCCCACTGCTGTACTCACTTTACACCAATGACTGCATCTCCACAGATCCATCTGTTAAGGTTCTGAAGTTTGCAGACGACACAACAGTTGTTGGTCTCATTCAAAACGGGGATGAGTCTGCATACAGGCATGTGGTGGGACAGCTTTCCTCCTGGTGCAGCAGCAACAACTTAGAACTAAATGCTCTCAAAACCATGGAGATGATAATAGACTTTAGGAGATCTCCCCCCCAGCACCTCCCCTTAACCATAAATGGATCCACAATAACCCAAGTAGAGTCATTCAAGTTTCTTGGGTCCACGATCTCAAACGACTTAAAATGGGACAACAACACTGCCACTATTGTCAAGAATGCACAACAGAGAATGTACCATCTGCGGCAGCTGAAAAAGTTTGGCCTACCTCAAAAGGTAATGGTGCAGTTCTACACTGCAATTATCAAATCCACCATAACATCATCCATGACTGTATGGTTCGGCTCCTGCTCAGCATTAGAAAAGGGGAGGCTGCAGCGCATCATCCGATCAGCGGAAAGGATAATTGGCTGTAGCTTACCTTCCCTGCAGGATCTTTACACTAGCAGGTGCAGAAAGAGAGCGACCAAAATTGCCTCTGACCCCTCTCACCCAGCTCACTCCATCTTCCAGCGCATGCCTTCAGGAATAAGATTCCGGTCAATCGCTACCAAAACCTCCAGACACAGGAACAGTTTTTTTCCTCAAGCGGTAGCCATACTTAATGCTGAACCACGCTAGAGCTGCTAGGACTTGATAGTAATCAGCACAGAACTAAACATGAACAATTCTCACATTGCTTACTGCCACTATACTTATAATGTCCTTAACTTGTAATATTCACACTGTCTGTCCTTGTATTGTTTTTTGTTTGTGTTTGTTAAGCAACTGCCAAGACAAATTCCTTGTAGGTGCAAACTTACTTGGCGAAAATAAATTGATTCTTCTTCTGATTCTTCTGATGTACTGCATTTTAATGGAATCATATTAAAGGTCTGTTTTACTGGATGTGCCCAGCTGCTTCTATCTGTTTAAACATTTCACCTGCTGGAACTTTATTTGGGCTTTGAGCACTCCGGAGTGACCCTGGCTGGTAGTCCTGTGCACCTTTTCTTCTACCCATTGCTGGTTTCTGTATGTGTATATTTTTATAATATTCTCCTTCTCTCTCTCTCTCTCTCTCTCTCTTTCTTTATATATATATATATATATATATATACAGTACAGACCAAAAGTTTGGACACACCTTCTCATTCAAAGAGTTTTTTTTATTTTCATGACTATGGACATTGTAGATTCACACTGAAGGCATTCAAACTATGAATTAACGCATGTGGAAGTATAGTACATAACCAACAAGTGTGAAACAACTGAAAATATGTCATATTCTAGGTTCTGCAAAGTAGCCACCTTTTGCTTTGATTACTGCTTTGCACACTCTTGGCATTCTCTTGATGAGCTTCAAAAGGTAGTCACCTGAAATGTTTTTCACTTCACAGGTGTGCCCTGTCAGGGTTAATAAGTGGGATTCAGTGTGAATCTACAATGTTCATAGTCATGAAAATAAAGAAAACTCTTTGAACGAGAAGGTGTGTCCAAACTTTTGGTCTGTTCCTTACACACACACACACACACACACACACACACGCACACGCGCACACACACACGCACACGCGCACACGCACACACACACACACACCCTTTTTTGTTTTATTATTTGTTTATTATTTGTATGTTCTTTATGTTATAATGTTTTAATAGTAATGTATATTGATATTGGCATACTGATGTAACTATAGTGTATAGGCCATACATGTGAAAGTCTGACCCGTGGCCCAAATGTGGCCCTCAGAACCATTAAGTGTGTCCATCAAGTGGTTTTTACGCTTGGTATTATGTTTGGCCCTCTCTAGTCCACCTGGGAAGCTATTATGAATCAAAGCCTTTTATAAGATACCTTTGACGTCAATTCCTGAGATCTACTGAAAGATCATTCGTTTGATGACGCAACTTCCTTTCTTCTATTAGCCATTAACATTGACATTTCTTCCGTTTTCCTTAACGACTACATCGTTCGGTATATGTAGATTGCCACGTCACTTCCGTATTGTTCATTCGCTAACGATCGTATCGTTTTCACCTTTTCATCAACCTTTTCCTGACCATTTTATGAATCATCATTAAACAATCGTTCGGCGTTCGGCACGAACGATCGTTGTCGTATGTGTGTACGTAGCTTAAGGGCTTAATTCACTAACCAGTGCTAACTCAGTTAGCACGTGTTGAGGCTCTGCACGTGCAAACTAGGGTGCTAAGTGGTTTGCACGGGCAAAGCTGTTGCTGTTCACATGCTATTTTAGCGCGTGTACGGCATTATGCACTACGCTCCTGTCGCGACTTTGCGTGCTAAGTCTGCTTATCACGCTACTGAGCATGCGAAGCGGCTGATTTTACACACAAAATGCTGCGCGCAAAACTTTATGCGCGTAAACTCTTGCGCGCATATTAGCGTGTGAAGAGCCAGTTTACACATGCTAAGCGGCTTTTCATTGGCGTGCTAACACTTAGCACACTTTTGTGAATCAAGCCCTAAGTGTCGCATAGCATTGCAGCAGTGCTGATTGCACCAGATGAGTGTTGTAAAAATGTGTACATGCATTTATTTGTTTAAAACACTGATGTACGGGCTCTGTGGCCTGCATACCCCTGCTTCCTGTGTCCAGCATGCGGCATCCAGCTGATGAGGCCATCTCCAGCTGTCATCCCCAGTGATAGTCAGTGCTGGGCCGAAATTACGCATGAGCGTAATTACGCATCGTAATTCAATGTAAATTTACGCGTAAGCGTTACGCGTAACTTACGGTTTTACGCGTAATTATTTACGCGTAAGACCGTAAGTGGTATCGTAATTACACTGTCTACCGTAATTGCTAGGCATGCGTAATTTTACGAACACTTACGCATAATTTTACGCGTAATTACTAACGTAAAATCTCCCATTTTCTAAGAGTAGCCAATCAGTCAACATCCTAAGCAACCAATAGTATCTTCTCCCGCCCTTCAGTATAAGCGTACGTTTTGACGCATACGAATGATATGTAAGCAATAACTGTCACATTGACGGCTATTGCGTACATATCGTCCGCATGCGTCAAAAAATACGCATTAATGGGTATTACGGCACTACGCGTAACATCGTAGTGTAAGCGCCTTCATTACGGTATCCTTACGCGTAATTGCGTAAGTTTACGCGTAATTACAGTGATGTACCGTAGATAATTTCCTACGCCGTAACCGTAATTGCGTAATGCGTAATAGCGTAAAATTACGCGTAATGATCCGTAAGCGTAGATTTTTCCATTACGACCAGCACTGGTGATAGTGACCAATCAGAGCATAGACTCCAGTGCACTGGCTCTCTGGCTCTAGCTTTTTGTTTCTGCTTGTGGCATCCCGGGTCAGTGAAAAATGGCGCCCAGCACCGTTAGATAAAAATGGCGCCCCATTCACTTACACAAGAGTTTGTGTGCATGGATAGGGAACTGGCTAATGGACAGAAAACAAAGAGTTGTGGTCAATGGATCATACTCAAAATGGGAGACTGTTAGCAGTGGGGTCCCACAGGGGTCTGTACTGGGTCCAGTGCTCTTCAATTTATTTATTAATGACCTAGTAGATGCAGTAGTGAGCAATGTTGCTATTTTTGCAGATGATACAAAATTGTGCAGAATCATCAACTCTCAGGAAGATAGTGTCATATTGCAACAGGATCTGGATAGGATGGCTATATGGGCACATACATGGCAGATGAAATTCAATGTTGACAAATGTAAAGTCATGCATTTTGGTCGTACCAATGGTCTAGCACCATACAAAATAAATGGGATACAGTTGGGGACATCAAACTTGGAGAAGGACTTAGGAGTACTCATCGACAACAAGTTAAATAATCATACTCAATGCCAAGCCGCTGCAGCTAAAGCGAACAAAATTTTGGGATGCATTAAAAGGGAAATAAAAACTCGAGATGCTAGCATAATATTGCCCTTATTTAACTCTCTAGTAAGGCCACATCTGGAATATGGAATTCAGTTCTGGGCACCACATTACAAAAAAGATATTGCAGTTTTAGAGCAGGTGCAGAGACGAGCAGCAAAATTGATACGTGGGATGGAAGGTCTCGCTTACCAAGAAAGGTTAGATAAACTGGGTTTATTTAGTCTAGAGAAAAGACGCCTTAGAGGAGATCTAATTAACATGTATAAATACATCAGAGGGCAATATAATAGCTTGGCGGATGAGCTTTTTGTCCCTAGGCCTTCTCAAAGGACTAGAGGACATGAGCTGCGCATGGAGGAAAAACGTTTTAGCCATTTATTTAGGAAAGGGTTCTTTACAGTAAGAGTGATTAAGATGTGGAATGCATTGCCACAGGAAGTCGTTATGGCAAACTCTATACCTGCATTTAAAGGGGGCTTAGATGCTTTCCTTGCATTGAAAGACATCCATGGCTACAATTACTAGGTTATGCCTAATGATGTTGATCCAGGGATTTTATCTGATTGCCATCTGGAGTCAGGAAGGAATTTTTCCCTTTTGGGGCTAATTGGACCATGCCTTGTAGGGTTTTTTTCGCCTTCCTCTGGATCAACAGGGATATGTGGGGGACGGGCTGGAGTTGTACTTTGTACTAGTTGAACTCGATGGACGTATGTCTTTTTTCAACCAAAATAACTATGTAACTATGTAACTTACATTATCAAACGATATTTATCGTTTTAAAAGGTTAAAAAATGGCGCCAACCTTTTGAACAAAATTTATCATTTTAAATTTTTTTTTTGTCCTGCCTGAACGATATTTATCGTTTTAAGCCCTGCTTTGCTGCCGTTTGGAAAATATCTGCCCGCCGGCTTTAATGTTTAATAGCAAAGCCCCCTTAAAAGCTTAAAACACCAAATTTGCAGGGAATGTTAAGAAGAAAATTGTGAACAAGAGGAAAATTTTTTTTTCAAAAAGACCTTATAGTTTTTGAGAAAATCGATTTTGAATATTCTCCTTCTGACCGTGGGAAAATTAAACGCCCGCCGACTTTAGCGGTTAATAGCAAAGCCCCTTTAAATGCCAGAAACACCAAATGAGTAGGGAATGTTAAGAATAGTGGGAACACGAAGAAAAAAAATTGTTCAAAAAGACCTTATAGTTTTTGAGAAAATCGATTTTAAATCTTCAAAGAGGAAAATGTATCTATTTAAATGCGTAATGACATTTGTGCGAAAACAATTCCCGCCGACTTTAGCAGTTAATAGCAAAGTCCCCTTAAATCCTAGCAACACCAAATTTGCAGGATATGTTAAAAAGATACTGGGAAACAATATTTAAAAAAAAATTTGAAACTTTTTATTTATTTATTTTTTTAAATTAAAATTTTTGGGTTAGGTGCTGAGTGTGAACATTTTTTTGGAAAAAAACGACGTGGGGTCCCCCCTCCCGAGCCTCTGTAACCCCTTGTCCCCCATGCAGGCTGGGATAGCCAGAATGCAGAGCCCCGGCTGACTGGGGCTTCGCACCCTGAGCTATACCAGCCCGCATGGTCCATGGTATGGGGGGGCTTCGGGGGGGGAGGGGCGACCAAGCCTTCCCCTCCCCCCCGGAGCCCTTGTCCAATCCATGGACAAGGGGCTCTTCCCCACCTCCGGTGCCCCAGGAGGAGGTGGGGGTGACGATTCCCTGGGGGGGTTCATGGTGGCATCTGGGAGTCCCCTTTAAGAAGGGGAACCCAGATGCCTGCCCCCCTCTCAGGAGAAATGAGTATAGGGGTGCAAAGTACTCCTTACCCATTTCCATAAAGGGTTAAATGAAATAAAAATGCAACAACGAGAAAAGTCCTTTAATGTTCTAAATTAACCAGAAATACTTACCTGTACCTTTAAGAAAAAAATGCCACGCCAATTAGGTCCCACAACAGTATCCTCCATCTTGCGATCTTCAGAAATACTTACCTGTACCTTTAAGAAACAATTCCCACGCCATTATCCTCGGAAAAGGTCCCGCGCTATAATCCCACGACGTGTTATGTTTCACGACAACAGTATTCTCTGTCTTGCGATCTTCAGAAATACTTACCTGTACCTTTAAGAAAAAAATCCCACGTCAATTAGGTCCCACGACAGTATCCTCCATCTTGCGACCTTCTGTTACATGTTGATTGAAGATCTCCGCCGCCCCGATGCCACACACGCCGCCCCTGCCGAACTGCTCTCAGCTATACTTAGTATAGCTTAGAGCAAAAAGCATCTTTAAATTTTAGCTCCAATGGTCTCCATTGGTTCCTTATCAGACCAATGGGGATCAGGAGGATCCCCATTGGTCGATGAGGAACCAATAGGGAGCCTTGGAGCCAAATTGTAAAGATGCTTTTTGCTTAGTTATAGTAAGTATAGCTGAGATTGCGTCTATACAAACGCATTAGCGCTAGCTGCCGCTGCCCTCCCTGCCTCCCCCCACCTGTCACCCTCACCCATGCTGGCACCCAATGCACCCAGGTGCCGAGTGTTGTTTGTTTTGCTAGATGCTGTAACTCCTTTTTCTATTGCCTGAGGAAGCGGGCGCTGACCCGTGAAACGCGTTGCTTTGTTTTATCTGGAGTTCGTTAATAAATAGACTGAATGTACAGTCGTGTTGTGTCTGCTTGGAGGAGGTAAGTCCACCACTGCCTCCTCTAATTACCAAATTTTTGGCTTTTAAAGAGAATCTGTATTGTTAAAATCGCACAAAAGTAAACATACCAGTGCGTTAGGGGACATCTCCTATTACCCTCTGTCACAATTTAGCCGCTCCTCGCCGCATTAAAAGTGGTTAAAAACAGTTTTTAAAAGTTTGTTTATAAACAAACAAAATGGCCACCAAAACAGGAAGTAGGTTGATGTACAATATGTCCACACATAGAAAATACATTCATACACAAGCAGGCTGTATACACCCTTCCTTTTGAATCTCAAGAGATCATTTGTGTGTTTCTTTCCCCCTTCTGCTCTCATGCAATGAAGTTTCATGCTGCTCTTTTCTTCATGCAAACAGCTTTGTAATTCTTCAGCATGTGAAAGCCCAGCCAGCTCAGAGGACGATTTATCCAGCTTGTAAAAGATAAGAGAGCAGAGAGAAGCTGCACTAATCTAAATATCACACAGGCAGTGTGCAGAGAGGGGCCTGGAAGGGGGAGTTCATAGCAGAACCACAACACTGAAGAACTTGGCAGCCTTCCAGACACAGGCCGACAAGTCTGACAAGAGAGAGATACATTGATTTGTTACAGAGACAGTGATAGCAGAAAGTGTTGTAGTAAGCCAGAACACATTAGAATAGCTTTTGGAACTTGTAGGATGATAAAAAACAGGATGCAATTTTTGTTACGGAGTCTCTTTAAGGTCCTTTATAGCTGAGAGTCGCGTCGGGGCGGCGGAGATCTTCAATCAACATGTAACAGAAGGTCGCAAGATGGAGGATACTGTCGTGGGACCTAATTGACGTGTGATTTTTTTCTTAAAGGTACAGGTAGGTATTTGTGGTTAATTTAGAACATTAAAGGACTTTTCTCGTGGTTGCGTTTTTATTTCATTTAACCCTTTATAGAAATGGGTAAGGGGTACTTTGCACCCCTATACTCATTTCTCCTGGGAGGGGGGCAGGCATCTGGGTTCCCCTTCTTAAAGGGGACTCCCAGATGCCACCATCAGGGGCGTATCTACAGGGATGCACATGGGGCAGTTGCTATGGGCGCCCTTTGTCACTCACCTGGGGCTGGGGGGGGGGGCATCATCCCCAGTAAGCAATTAATCGCAGGAGGAGAGCGGCGCCGGCACTGTCTGCGTGTGTGTGTGGCTGCCGGCGCCCACAGCTACAGCTTGCTTGCCCATTGATTGATTCATTCACCTGACCGGCTGACCGCTCTCTCTGTTCCAGGTGTTTCCTCCCCCCCTGCCGTCAGTGTTTGTGGTCGCGGCGGGCAGGTCGCCATAGCAACTTCGGCTCGGCGACCAGAGGCGTATCTAGGGAGAACAGCGCCTATGGCAAGCACTAAAATTGCGCCCCCCCCATTTCCAACAACAAAGGACTTAATTCAATGATAACACCACATAAAACACACAAGAGAATCTTCAGGGGGTTTTTTTTGTTTGTTTTTTTGTTTCTCATTTCAGGTTCATTAAAACAAGCATGAGCAATCTAATGACATTGTAGATGCAAAGTCTTAAGAAAAACTGTAAAAATACTACCATATTTATCATAATAGGGAGTACATTAACACCTTGTAAAGGCATAGCCCTGAAATTTGCAATATTACAAAAATTAGCACAACAACACTCTTATAAAACTGAAGAAGCAATTCCAATTATGTAAAGTAAAAACGTTCAGAACAGTCAGCACTGAGAGCCAGATTTTTGAATTTTCAATTACAATGGCACTTTCCTATATTTTACTAATGCAAACTGTTCTATGATGTCATCAAAGTCAGTTTTTTCTGTTTCTTCTCTTTCTATACTCAGCATAGCTAGATCACATAGTCGGCTTTGACCCATAGAGGCTCTCAGGTACGAAAGGATCTATATATATAATAGGCTAAGTGCCTCAACCTTCAAACAAGAAGAAGAAGTAGCGCCCTGCCCCCAGGGCCGGTCCAAGCAAGAAGAAGGGGCTGGTCCAAGCAAGAAGAAGAAGAAGTAGTGCCATATTAAACCAAGGGTGAAGAGGGATAATTTGCATATTCAGTAGCAGTGCATTGTGGGTAACCACAAATGCTCACTTATAGCTGAATTATGCAGATTTGCTTCTGTTTTAAGAAGGCAAATTACACCAAGCTTTGATTTTTTTAGTAGAAGGTCTTTTTGGTCCCTTTTATCCCCCTATACATTCCAAGTGGTTTGGGTCACCCTGAGCTGCTTGGTTACTCTGTTGTACTGGTCCAAGCCCTATCGCATACATCCTTGCCATGTACTGATGAGGATCAAAAGTCTGAAACAGACTGTCTACATGTGGTTTTGATATGGCTGTGTAAAATTTAAAGCTATAGGTTTGCTATACACCAGTAGAGATGCGAAGTTCAGATCTTTTCAATAATCCGGATGATTCAAATTGGATTATTGAAAAGATCCGGATCTTTGATCCGAATTTTGGATCATTTTATAAGTGAAGCATTCAGGGGTGAAATGACTAGCAGGACAGGAGAAGGGAAGGGGAGGAGAGGGGGGTGGACACACAGAGAAGGGGAGTGGACAGACAAGGGAGGAGGGACGAGCAGAGAGCAGAAATGTTTGTTTGCACACAATACCCACATGCTGCAATCCTATGCTTTACAGATATTTCACCTATATGTTCATCTGTATACTCCCAACTCCCATTCCCCAAAGCATTCCCAGAAGTGAAGTGCAGCTGTATAGAGCAGTGCAGGAGGATCATATTGCACAGCAATCACAGTGCCTGCCCTGTCCTAGCCCAGCATGCTGCCTGTAACGTTACTGAGCTGTGCCAAAAGTTTCCAATGTGTTCACTGTGCACAACTACAGAACAGACAGCCTATAATGAGCAGCACATTTCAGCCAGTATGTGTGCTCTACACATATCTGGCAGTGGCACCGATGTCCCCTCTCTCTCATCTACCTGTCCCTGCAAGGCTGCCTCCCCTTCAACAGAGCGATCCATCTCTGCTCTGCTTCCAGAACCCCACTGCCTGCTGAGAGGGGGAGGGGCGTGTCTCTCCTGGCCCTGCCCCCTTTGCGATCCGAATGACTCATTTTGATGATTCGGATGATTCGACTCACAAAATAGATTCGGATCAAAGATCCGAATCGTTCATGATCCGGACAACACTATACACCAGTGGTTCTGGATGCTTATAAGGGGGAAAGGGATAATTTGCATATTTAGTAGCAGTGCCTTGTGGGTAACCACAAATGTTCACTGAATGATTGCAGATTTCCTTCTGTTTTGAGAAGGCACATTACACCAAGCTTTGCTTTGTTTAGTAGGAGGTCTTTTTGGTTCCTTTTATCCCTCTATACATTCCGAGTGGTTTGGGTCACCCTGAGCTGCTTGGTTACTCTGTTGTACTGGTCAAGCCCTATCTCATACAGCTGTATCAATCCCTGCCAGGCATGTACTGATGAGGACCAAAAGTCTGAAACAGGCTGTCTACATGTGGGTTTGATATGACGTATAAAATTTAAAGCTATATGCTTGCTATACACCAGCGGGTCTGGATTCCTTCTTGGCTTACCAAGGGTGAAAAGGGATAATTTGCATATTTAATAGCAGTGCATTGTGAGTAACTACAAATGTTCATTTAAAGCTCAATTATTGCAGATTTTCTTCTGTTTGAAGAAGGCAAATTACACCAATACAGTGGGCGGCATTGCAGGAAGTGACAGTGGAACGCACGCTGGAACGCGGAAGAGGTGCTGCTGAGCTTAAGCAGGAGGGGGAGCGCACATGGGGAACCCAGGTGAGGGAGGGGGGTCCTGCGGAGCTTAAGCTGGAGGGGAGCGCACATGGGGGACCTAGGTGAGGGGGGGCCTGCTGAGTTTAAGCTGGAGGGGAGCGCACATGGGGGACCCAGGTGAGGGGGGGCCTGCTGAGCTTAAGCTGGAGGGGAGTGCACATGGGGGACCCAGGTGAGGGGGGGGCCTGCTGAGCTTAAGCTGGAGGGGAGCGCACATGGGGGACCCAGGTGAGGGGGGGCCTGCTAAGCTTAAGCTGGAGGGGGAGCGCACATGGGGGACCCAGGTGAGGGAGGGGGGTCCTGCTGAGCTTAAGCTGGAGGGGGAGCGCACATGGGGGACCCAGGTGAGGGAGGGGGGGTCCTGCTGAGCTTAAGCTGGAGGGGGAGCGCACATGGGGGACCCAGGTGAGGGAAGGGGGGTCCTGCTGAGCTTAAGCTGCAGGGGGAGTGCAGGTGAGGGGGGGCCTGCTGAGCTTAAGCTGGAGGGGAGCGCACATGGGGGACCCAGGTGAGGGGGGGTTCTGATGAGCTTAAACTGGAGGGGAAGCACACATGGGGGACCCAGGTGAGGGGGTGCTGCTGTGCCCAATACCCCCCTTCCTGCCCTCTACCCCCTTATGCGGCGTATGCTACGCCGCGGGTCAGCTAGTTAATTTTAATTTACTAAATGATCTTTCACAACTGGCGATGGAAACTGCGATGGTTAACAGAATCTGAACAGCAATGCGAAGATTGGGAAAGACACTTTCATCTCCGTATTGAACAATAAATTTGAGCAAGTCTTCGGGTTTTGATATCTTTATGCTTGTCCTCGTTGATAACAACATTCTGCAGTCCATGATTTCTTCAAAAAGTTGCTCTCCATCCACATCAGTGCTGTAGAATTCCCCAAACTCCTCACACTTTTTCTTTATGTATATTCTGTTGGCACTGTAACACAATATCTCAGTATCAAGAAGAAAACCAAACTTGGCATCAGTGTCATGCAAACGAGAAAACCTTTCATCCATTTCTCTGTGAAGCCGGTCAAGTGATCCCTTCATGACTCTTACAATTTCTTCCTTGGCAGTCAACCCAGCATCTCTTGAGTTCTCATCAGCCATTCGCTTTTTTCGTCTCTGACGTCTGTCAAAATCAATTCCCCATTCTTGGCAAAGATGTAGTCCTTCTTCAAGCGACTCACTGACTAACACTTCTCTTTCTTCACCAAAATGATCTCGAAGAGCTTTCAAATCCAGGGCAGCATCATGGAAGTTCACGCTAGGATCCTGCAGCCTCTTTTGAACACAGTCAATGTGAATTAGTATTTTGTTCCAGAATCCTAGCAAAGTCAGAAAATCATAAGTCAGAATGCGATTGTACAGCTGTCGTGCCTCACTTCTTGTTTCACTGGTCTCATTTTCATTGTCTGTCATGTCCTGCAGAACTTGAAGTATCTCTTCAAGGTACCTGTGGATAGGCTTCACTGCTTCTGTCCTTGCACTCCACCTGGTTTCAGATTCTGACTTGAGGACCACAGGCACAGCATTTTGAGTTTTTCCCACCGCTGTGTTGAGCGAGAAAAGAAAACATATAAAGCTTCAATGTAACCATCATTACATCCTGCTTGGCTGCATGTACACCCACCAGGTTGAGCGAGTGATTGTCACAATTCACAAATAGTGCCCGGTTGTTTTTTTCAGATATTCTTTGATGAACACCACTTCTGTGTCCAGCCATCACAGCAGCATTGTCATAGCACTGTGACCGACAATCTTGTAGCTCCATCTCGTCGTCCTCCAGCTTTTTCAAGATTTCACCAACCAAGCTCTCTGCATCCTTCTGGCTTATCTGGATAAAACCAAGGAAGGATTCTTTAACACGAACCATTTTTCTCTCAAAATCAACTTCCACGTACCTCACAACTTCTGACATCTGCTCACGGTGTGCCTGATCAGGAGTTGAGTCAAACATGAGACCATAGTACTTGGCTTTATGGATGCTTGTCAATAAACTTTTGCGAACAGTTGATGCCATCATATGTATAAATTCATTCTGGATGCCCAGTGAAAGATATGATGTGGATCCTGGATGACTTTCCACATGAGTGAGGTCAGGGGCATAACTAGAAATCACTGGGCCCCCCTGCGAATATTTGGATGGGGCCCCCCCATAGGTGCCAAATAATCGTAATGGGGCAGCGTTTCACTGTAAATTAATTGTAAAGTGGGCAGCATTTTACCAGACAATCGTAATGTGGGCCAGAAAATCGTAATGTGGGCAGAGTTCACCAGAAATTCGTAATGTGGGCCTTTAGAAAATCATAATGTGGGCAGAGTTCACCAGAAAATCGTAATGTGGGCACCAGTCACCAGAAAATAGTAACGTGAGCAGCAGTCACCAGAAAATTGTAACGTGGACAGCATTCACCAGACAATCGTAATGTGGGCAGCGTTCACCAGAAAATCATAATGTGGGCAGAGTTCACCAGAAAATCGTAACGTGAGCAGCAGTCACCAGAAAATTGTAACGTGGACAGCATTCACCAGACAATCGTAATGTGGGCAGCGTTCACCAGAATATCGTAATGTGGGACAGAAAATCGTAATGTGGGCAGAGTTCACCAGAAAATCGCAATGTGGGTAGCAGTCACCAGAAAATCGCCATGTGGGCAGCAGTCACCAGAAAATCGCAATGTGGGCATCAGTCACCAGAAAATCCTAATGTGGGCAGCAGTCACCAGAAAATCGCAATGTGGGCAGCAGTCACCAGAAAATCCTAATGTGGGCAGCATACACCAGAAAATCGTAATGTGGGCAGCAGACACCAGAAAATCGCAATGTGGGCAGCAGACACCTGAAAATCGTAATGTGGGCAGCAGACACCAGAAAATCGTAATGTGGGCAGCAGACACCTGAAAATCGTAATGTGGGCAGCAGACACCTGAAAATCGTAATGTGGGCAGCAGGCACCTGAAAATCGTAATGTGGGCAGCAGACACCTGAAAATCGCAATGTGGGCAGCAGACACCTGAAAATCGTAATGTGGGCAGCAGACACCTGAAAATCGTAATGTGGGCAGCAGACACCTGAAAATCGTAATGTGGGCAGCAGACACCTGAAAATCGTAATGTGGGTAGCAGGCACCTGAAAATCGTAATGTGGGCAGCAGACACCTGAAAATTGTAATGTGGGCAGCAGACACCTGAAAATCGTAATGTGGGCAGCAGACACCTGAAAATCGTAATGTGGGCAGCAGACACCTGAAAATCGTAATGTGGGCAGCAGACACCTGAAAATCGCAATGTGGGCAGCAGACACCTGAAAATCGCAATGTGGGCAGCAGACACCTGAAAATCGCAATGTGGGCAGCAGTGACCAGAAAATCGCAATGTGGGCAGCAGTGACCAGAAAATCGTAATGTGGGCAGCAGACACCTGAAAATCGTAATGTGGGCAGCAGGCACCTGAAAATCGTAATGTGGGCAGCAGTCATCAGAAAATCGTAATGTGGGCAACAGACACCTGAAAATCGTAATGTGGGCAGCAGGCACCTGAAAATCGCAATGTGGGCAGCAGTGACCAGAAAATCGCAATGTGGGCAGCAGTGACCAGAAAATCGTAATGTGGGCAGCAGACACCTGAAAATCGTAATGTGGGCAGCAGGCACCTGAAAATCGTAATGTGGGCAGCAGTCACCAGAAAATCGTAATGTGGGCAGCAGACACCTGAAAATCGTAATGTGGGCAGCAGGCACCTGAAAATCACAATGTGGGCAGCAGGCACCAGAAAATCACAATGTGGGCAGCAGACACCTGAAAATCGTAATGTGGGCAGCAGACACCTGAAAATCGTAATGTGGGCAGCAGGCACCAGAAAATCACAATGTGGGCAGCAGACACCTGAAAATCGTTATGTGGGCAGCAGACACCTGAAAATCGTAATGTGGGCAGCAGACACCTGAAAATCCCCCTCCAGCTAGTCAATGTGTGTGGGCAGCGGGCAGCGGGCAGCAGCTGGATACATACCTTCTTCCTTGCGTTCCATCGCCGCCTTCTCGCTCTAGCGGCTGACGTCACTTCCGCTTCCGGAAGTGACGTCAGCCGCTAGAGCGAGAAGGCGGCGATGGAACGCAAGGAAGAAGGTATGTATCCCGCCGCCGCTGCCCGCTGCCCACACACATTGACTAGCTGGAGGGGAGCGCAGAGGGGAGAGCCCCGAGGTGAGGGAGAGAGGGGGGAACTTCCCCTCTCCCCGCCGTCTGTGGGCAAGGCTTTCCCCTCATGCTGCCACCCCTCCAGCCCCCAAAAAACGGCCCCGAGCGGGCCCCAGGGGGGGGCCGGGCCCCCCCCGCGGGCGCAGGCGCTGCAGGGCCTATTGCTACGCCCCTGAGTGAGGTGTTCCTTCATGACAGGGTCAAAGATGGAAAGTAGTTTTATTAAAGCAAGGAAATTTCCTAAATTGGTAAGAACATTCAATCAAACTCGGTATGCACACCTTCAAAGTAGTAGACAACAGATGGGTGCTCAGTTGATAAACCAGACCTAACCAGAGGTCTTACACTAAATCATATACACAAAAATAACTGGCACACCAAGCAATAGTGATGCTTAAATCTGATTATATTATAAAGAAAATATACATAAACAGTATACAAACAATGCAAAGACAATGTGCAGTGGGCTCTGCATGACAAAAAGTGGCCCAAACAATGAGATCATACATGCATGACAATGGGCAAACACAGCAGGAGATGTAATAGACAATCAGTATAGCATGTAAGAATGAACAGCTGCTAAAGATGTAGCACAATGCTTCTGCAAAAGGCAGATCAAATGAATGGGCTGCTAGCAGCAGTCAGAGGATTTGAATGATTGTCCAGATAAGCAGAAATAGTTACCCTGACAGCGCTGTTTCGATTAGTCTTTATCAAAGGGTAAGAGGTGGTCCCCAGGTAGTGCTGCACCATTCCTATGTATGGCCGCCATTTAAATAGCGATCTGCGCTCAGCTACATCCACGCCAGACACCGTGGGCCGGCCCATTGACGTCGATGACGTCACGCGGCGCCCTGCCGCGACGTCAGTACGTCACTTCCGCATTCCCATTCATTGGGAATAGACACTGCCAGCCACCTGGGGCCAGCAATTGCCAGCCACAGTATGGGAGGCAAGTGCCCCTTCTCCCACTGGTGGGACCGGGTCAATGGGCCGGCCCACGGTGTCTGGCGTGGATGTAGCTTATCTGGACAATCATTCAAATCCTCTGACTGCTGCTAGCAGCCCATTCATTTGATCTGCCTTTTGCAGAAGCATTGTGCTACATCTTTAGCAGCTGTTCATTCTTACATGCTATACTGATTGTCTATTATATCTCTTGCTGTGTTTGTCCATTGTCATGCATGTATGATCTCATTGTTTGGGCCACTTTTTGTCATGCAGAGCCCACTGCACATTGTCTTTGCATTGTTTGTATACTGTTTATGTATATTTTCTTTATAATATAATCAGATTTAAGCATCACTATTGCTTGGTGTGCCAGTTATTTTTGTGTATATAATTTCCTAAATTGGTGTCATCATCTAGCTGCAGTGACTCCCTATGGCCTCGCAAAGCCAGGTTCTGGGTTGCAAGGAATTTTATGCAGTGCAGTATTCTTGTCAAAATCTCACGCCACTTCTGTTTTTCCTTCTCAATTTGTAACTGAAATTCTACGTCAATAATTCCTCTGTTTCCACCTAAATTAATTTCCATTTCTTTCCACTGTGTGAAGCACTCACGATGATTCTTGGCGTTTTCATGAACATTAAATCTCTCAGGTGCCTTCCACTGGGTGAATCCATTTTCCTGCTCTAATAAAGACTGATGGTCTGACCGGGAAAAGAGAAGACAACATATACAAAATGCAGACTTTTTAGAAGGGGAATATACCAGCCATGAGCGTGTCACTTCTTCACCACGACCATTTCCTAATTTCCTCTTGAACCAACGTTTGTTCATGGAGCGATTATTTGTTGGTAGGAATGGCCCCTCATTGTTCTGAAAATACTTCGACCCAAGCTTTATTATTTCTGTTCTTAGCGCATCAGTCAGAATTGCTCTTCCAGTATCCTTTGCGAACTTAAGAAGTCCAGTGTCATGCTGTTTAATAACTTCTGGTATGACAATCTGAGTCTCTCTGTCACTGTCTAGTTCCTTAGGTTCAGTGCTGTCTGGCAAATTCTTGTCTGTAAAGTCAACAGCACTGCTATCAGCACCACCATCATCTTCGTCTCCTGTCTTGTCTATGTCCTCTGTGGCAGCCTCATCTTCCTTTTTATCATACTCAGTTGTTTCTGTCATGGCTTCCTCCTCAGCTTGAGCCTCCTCAGCTTGAGATACATTTGTAGTTGATTCTTCCTCAGATTCTATTGAACTTGAAGCAGGCGCAGGTGACTCCATGGAACATGATGCCGATTGACTAGTACTAGGCTTTTGAAAGAAAGGCATGAAGTACTTGCTCGACTTTTTGGCTTCTTCAGCTTCCAACTTTCGTCTCTTTCGTCCTTCAGCTCCACTTTCCTTCTTCTTTGTCAAAGCACGTTTCATTTTCTCCGCTTTCACACTATTTTCTGAAATAAAGAAAGTTTTGTTTTCACTATCCATACACCCCTCTAACTCTTGGTATCTCGATTTTCATCTTTTACTTAACCTTACCCCAGTATAAGCTCTAAAACCAACCTCCAAACAGTGGCCAGGAAGATTTGCCTGTCGCTGACTGCAATGGAGGAAAAAAAAAAGACTCAGCGAGGAAGTGGGTAGCATGGCTAAGCAACAAGTGCTAAGGAATTCTGACAAATAAAAAAATGGTTGCAAAACAGAGTTCCCATAAACAGACTGCATAAGTGGGGGCTACATACAGAATAAAGAAAACCACTCCATAAAACCCAATTCAAGCACAGTGCTCAGCATCCCTGAACAAAGTTTCCCAATTTCATTGGAAGCAAAACAGAAATACCCTTGTACTTTCTCAGGGGAAATAAAGGAAATACTCAGGTGTACCCAAAATCAACAGACATACCAGAGGTACACACTCTCAGTATTCACTTCAGAATCAGAATAATTTATTTATTTCGCCAAGTACAAAGGTGTGTGTGTGTGTGTGTGTGGGGGGGGGGGGTTGTACCCGGAATTGGTTTTGTCAGAATCATTTATTTATTTCGCCAAGTACAAAGGTGGGGGGGGGGTTGTACCCGGAATTGGTTTTGTCAGAATCATTTATTTATTTCGCCAAGTACAAAGGTGGGGGGGGGGTTGTACCCGGAATTGGTTTTGTCAGAATCATTTATTTATTTCGCCAAGTACAAAGGTGGGGGGGGGGGTTGTACCCGGAATTGGTTTTGGCTCATTCAGGTTCTGGAAAATTGGGGGGGGGGGGGGGGATAATGTCCAAAGTCAAGAGCCGAGGCTGCCATACTACGGCGCCCCCATTGGCACTTGGCAATCATCTGCCATCTCTAGCATAGATTACATACAAATATTACCAAAAACAATCACAGAACAACAATAGTTACATGCAGACAGATTTTACCAACAATAGGCCGATTAATCAAGCAGGCATGTTTCCCCACAATATATCTTAAACTGTTGCACTGGCTGATCCTACCCTGGACTAAACAATATTGATTGTGAACAAAGCTTAGCAATTACCAGCATGGTCCCACATAACAAGTAAGCAGTCATATTCCTCCAAAACATAACTAAGCTGTTTTTTCCGTTAAATTAAATTCTTAGGCCTGCATGTTCCTCCAAGTATTATGAGGCAGGATGTATGCCTATATACCATAACTAGACCAATGTACCTCCAAATACCATAATTAGGTAAAATGTACCCCCAGAAAAAGCAGTTTTTATCCCCAAAAATAATTAGGCAGCATACCTTCCACATTTCAATGTTGCATTCACAGCTTATCCCAAGCATGCCAGCCAAGTAGTTCTGTAGGTAACTTTTCTTCCATGAGAGCGCCATCATTTGGACCGTCTGCTCAAAAGTCTTTGAGTACTGTTTGTGATGTTCACAGTTTGCTGTGGTCATTGCTGATCTAGCCTCAGGCCCCTTTTACACTGGCACGTTTTCAGTGCGTTGTGTTACCCAATTTTAACACAGGGTGACACTAGAGCAATGAAAGTCTATGGAACATTTCATATCGGATGCGCCGGAACTATCCGATTTAGCGCTAGGTCAACAGCGTTTTGGGACAGCTTCTGCATTGACGCATGTCAACCACATGTCATGTAAGTCAATGGTAACACAGTTATTTGAAACTGTTTGGTATTAGCATTGTGGCGCTTGCTTGCAATGCGTATTTTCGCTTCGGGAAGACAGCATTACAGAGCCTCATTCTTGGTGTGTTTTGCTGCAATGAATTACAATAACGCTCATTAACGCGGGTATCTAAGAAACTTTTTTTTTTTTTTTTTGCGGTGCAATCTTTTAATCGCACAGGAATGAAAATGCTGGTTACCACTGAAACTGGCCTTAATTTTATCACTTAAATTAGGCAAAAAATGTCTTAAATTGGCCATACACACATCATTTTGATCACTTTCATTGAATCTGCCGGTAATCTATTGCTTGTACAAATTTCCCTGTTCCCCCCAACAACTCATGCCACAAGGCTGGAAAAAAATTCTGGGGAGAACACTGCAAATGTATAAGATATGCCCCGTCACAGTGTCACCTGTTGCTACTGCCTCTATTGGGGTCCTCTGCTGCTGGAACTGCCGTTGGGCTCAGGGACAAGCACCGATTTATAGTCCTGGAGAAAGCATAAGACTCTCACTGGATTGCAAAAAAAAAAGGGAAGCCTCCCTAGCAACAGGAAGAATTCTCGCTGGTCCATCAAGAACCAATGAAAATCTTTCCTGGTGCTAGTGAGGATTCCCATTGGTCTTTTTCAATCTAATGGTAGCCCTATACTCTCAGCTATATACTGCAGGTTGTACCCAAGCACAGCAGTGGTGCTGGCGGAGGACATGAATGAGGATTGGAAACGAAAGGGAAAACAGCCATGATGTGAGAACAGACACTGTCTATTTTCATAGGCTTGCATGGATTCCATTAGCATTTACAGTGTCTGCGGTCTCTTGAAAAAACATGCAGGTCAAGAATATGCATTTCACTCCCGATGCATTTTAAGTGGAAAGTGTGCTTAAAGGATATCAAAGCAGAAAAAATGGCAAGAAATAGAGAGCATACATGTAAGCATAATGCTATCTGGGCAAGGACTGCGTTCTCCCATTCAATCCTCCGTTCCTATGAATTTTCTCCCATTCTAGGCCCCAACTAGTGCTGGTCGGTACCTTTTTGAACCAGATATAATAGGCTGTGCACATGTGCAGTTGGGTCCATTAATTCACTGTGCCATGCTACCAGTTGCATCCTGAGTGCAGCAAGTGCTGTAATTAATCACGCACACCACGCTCAGGAGACAGATGTGAACATGGCCACAGTGGTGTAATGGACCCTACTGCGCATGCATGCAGCCTATTATATCCGGTTCAAACTTCAAAGGTTCAAAAGTCGGGCCCTAGAACAAGACCAAATATGGAAAAACTGAGGATTGTGAATTGTGGGTGGAGGGAACAGAGGACACAGTCCTAATGCAGATAGCATTGTGCACACATGTATGTAGTTTATAGCCTGATGATTTTTCAGCTCAGGTATCCTTTAACATAGGGGACCATATGCAATTCACTTTTTCTCCTGAGTTTTCTCCTAAGTGACTATTTTCATATTCTCTTTAAAATAACTTTTAAGCATTTTACAATTGAAAAAACACAAACGTTGGTAAAAACAAAAGTACTATTAAAATTATTTTGAGCATGCTTTTGCTTGCTGGTGGTTTAAAAATAATTTTATGACATGGTGTGAAAATATTACCTAGTAGAAAACTCAGGTGAAAAAGTGAATTGCATATTGGTCAGGATCTCTTTATACATCCGCTTATGTACTGCGGAATCACAGCGTTTTTTGTTTTTTTTTTTACATTTAAACGATATCCGAGTTGAAAATTAAGATTGTTCTTTTACTTACCTGGGGCCTCTTCCAGCCTCCGTAGTCTTGTAGTTTGCTTGCTGACCTCCTGGTCCTCATTCTTGATCCGCTGTGTGGCCCGGTAAAATGTGAAACATAGCTAAGTTGCGCACTACTGCCCATGTGCTGGCCTAGTAGTACGCCTTCTTGATCACTCTCCCCCGACTGGGAGTATTCTGCGCTTGTACATAATGCCGAACGGGAGTGCGATCAAGGTGCACCACTGCTGGGCCACTGCATGCGCAGTAGTTTACAGGGCCGCACAGCGGATCAAGGATGAGGACCAGGAGGATTAGGGAACTACAAGACTTCAGGACCTGGATTCTGGAAGAAGCCACAGGTAAGTAAAGAGCATCACGTGAATAATCTTTATTTTCAACTGGAGGAATCTTAGGATACACACATTGGGCTTGATTCACTAAAGCGTGATAACTGCTATCACAGCAGTTATCACGCAATGTGTCAAGCGCGGCGCCTTGCGCGCGTAAAATATTACTCCGCGTGATAAACAAATGTTTTATGACGAGCGGGTTTCATGCACGTGATCGTGTGCAAACGTTTGCTTATCACGCAGATTAATCTTTCACATGTGCAAAGTGCCGCATGCAGCAAATCATGTGATAACTGCTGTGATAGCAGTTATCACGCTTTAATAAATCAAGCCCATAGATTTACATTTTTCATTCTACAGCAAGCCCCTGCTTTCCCACATTTCAGTAGTTTCCAACTTTCCATTCATTCTACAGCAGTCCACTGCAGTGCTTTCTCCCCATGATTTCAGTTCTTCTGGAAAAATCCAATGAAAAACAGACGTGGGAAATCAGTGCCCTGCTGTACAATGGATGGAAATTGCAAGAACTAAAATGTGGAAAAGCAGGGACCTGCTGTAGAATGGAAATAGAAACTGAAATAAAATGTGGGACAGTGGAAAAGACGTGGCCGGTGTCGTAGCAGCTTGTGCTGCTCCATACGGTCATTTCGCAGATCGGTCATCATGTTTTCTACAGAGCATGACCCTTCACAAGCTGCATCATCCCTCATCGACAAATCACTGCGCATGCCTTAATTTTTGCTGCTCCATAGTACTTTTAACACCCCTGTGTCCCTCAGCCCAGCGACATCACAGCCTCCTTGCCACCACTAGGCTCTGATTTCTGTAGACTGTCTCCGCCAGCAATCTATAAACATGAAAATATATTAAAATCTAGTAATGGGTAGTTAGCTGGCAGGGACAGGACGGCGGTGGGCGGATTCTACAATGTTGCTGGCTGGTGGAGGGAGGCAGAACTGTTGAAAATACTATGGAGCAGCACTACATGACGCATGCACAGTAATTTGTTGGGAGATGACGGAGCTTAAGTTAGTGATGACAAATAAGTGAAGCATGCCAAGCAGCATGGGGCAGCAAAACCTGTTATTGAACCAGCTGCTGCTGCAGAATGAATTCTGTAATATTTTTTCATACAGTACTTAAACTAGAGCCGAAAGACTTAAATAAGCATATGTTGTGGGTAGGGTGGTATAAGCAAATACCATGCCTTCCGTTCCCCTCATCACCCGCCGTTCTCCTGGCATGCAGTAATTGATGTGTTTTTTGGCCGACCTGGGCAACTCGCATAACCGAGAACCTGAACATACTGTTCCGGGCCGAATTATGTCACTACACAGGACCACGGTCATTCCCCTTGCTCCTGCGTGAGAAGTACATGTGACAGTGAGAAGTACACGCAGAAGCATGGGGAGCGAGCATGCTCCTGTATGGTGACATAATTCAGTGTGGACACAGTGGAAAAGAAAGGACATATGTGCATACGCAGCGCAGTATGTCCAGACTCCAGGTCTAGGTTTTGCGAGTCGCCCATGTCAGCGGCCAGCCAAAAGAACATCAATTACTGCATGAGAACTCAGAACAGCGAGTGACGGAGGGGAATGGAAATCAGTATTTACTTACCCTACCCACAACATACAACATATGCCTGCCTGCCTATTGAACCTTAGGCTCCGGTATCTAATTCATTTAAAGAGACACTGAAGCGAGAATAAATCTCGCTTCAGTGCTTATATTCAGCAGGGGCATGTGTGCCCCTGCTAAACCGCTGCTATCCCGCGGCTGAACGGGGGTCCCTTCACCCCCAAACCCCCCACTGCAAAATCTATGACCAACTTGGTCGTAGATTTTGCTGCTGTTGAGGCAGGGCTAACGGCTGCAGCCCTGCCTCTCAGCGCCGTCTATCAGCGGCGCATCGCCGCCTCTCCCCCGCCCCTTCAGCGAAGGTAGACTGAGAGGGGCGGGGGAGAGGCGGAGATACGCGCTGACAGACGCGCATGAAGCAGGGCTGCGGCCATTAGCCCTGCCTCTATGCAGAAGAGATCCCCGCTAGTGTTGGGCGAACATCTAGATGTTCGGGTTCGGGCCGAACAGGCCGAACATGGCCGCGATGTTCGGGTGTTCGACCCGAACTCCGAACATAATGGAAGTCAATGGGGACCCGAACTTTTGTGGTTTGTAAAGCCTCCTTACATGCTACATACCCCAAATTTACAGGGTATGTGCACCTTGGGAGTGGGTACAAGAGGAAAAAAAAATTAGCAAAAAGAGCTTATAGTTTTTGAGAAAATCGATTTTAAAGTTTCAAAGGGAAAACTGTCTTTTAAATGCGGGAAATGTCTGTTTTCTTTGCACAGGTAACATGTTTTTTGTCGGCATGCAGTCATAAATGTAATACATATAAGAGGTTCCAGGAAAAGGGACCGGTAACGCTAACCCAGCAGCAGCACACGTGATGGAACAGGAGGAGGGTGGCGCAGGAGGAGAAGAAGGCCACGCTTTGTGAGACACAACAACCCCGGCCTTGCATGAGGGCAAGAAGCGTGCGGATAGCATGCTTTGTACCGCCATGCAGTCATAAATGTAATAAAGATAAGTGGTTCAATAAACAGGGACCACGCGGCAACGCTAACCCAGCAGCAGCAGACGTGATGGAACAGGAGCAGGCGCAGGAGGAGAAGGCCACGCTTTGTGAGACACAACAACCCAGGCCTTGCATGAGGGCAAGAAGCGTGCGGATAGCATGCTTTGTACCGCCATGCAGTCATAAATGTAATAAAGATAAGTGGTTCAATAAACAGGGACCACGCGGCAACGCTAACCCAGCAGCAGCAGACGTGATGGAACAGGAGCAGGCGCAGGAGGAGAAGGCCACGCTTTGTGAGACACAACAACCCAGGCCTTGCATGTGGACAAAAAGCGTGCGGATATAGCAGCAATGCTTTTTGCCGCCATGCAGTCATAAATGTAATACAGATGAGAGGTTCAATAAACAGGGACCGGAAACGCTAAACCATCCCAGATGTTCATTGGTCATGTTACTTGGTTGGGGTCCTGGAGTGTTGCGTAGTCATTTCCAATCCAGGATTGATTCATTTTAATTTGAGTCAGACGGTCTGCATTTTCTGTAGAGAGGCGGATACGCCGATCTGTGACGATGCCTCCGGCAGCACTGAAACAGCGTTCCGACATAACGCTGGCTGCCGGGCAAGCCAGCACCTCTATTGCGTACATTGCCAGTTCGTGCCAGGTGTCTAGCTTCGATACCCAATAGTTGAAGGGTGCAGATGGATGGTTCGACACAGCTACGCCATCTGACATGTAGTCCTTGACCATCTTCTCCAGGCGATCGGTGTTGGAGGTGGATCTGCACGCTTGCTGTTCAGTGGGCTGCGGCTGCATGGGTGTCAGAAAATTTTCCCACTCCAAGGACACTGCCGATACCATTCCCTTTTGGGTACTAGCTGCGGCTTGCGTTGTTTGCTGCCCTCCTGGTCGTCCTGGGTTTGCGGAAGTCAGTCTGTCTGCGTACAACTGGCTAGAGGAGGGGGAGGATGTCAATCTCCTCTCTAAAGTCTCCACAAGGGCCTGCTGGTATTCTTCCATTTTGACCTGTCTGACTCTTTCTTCAAGCAGTTTTGGAACATTGTGTTTGTACCGTGGATCCAGAAGGGTATAAACCCAGTAATTGGTGTTGTCCAGAATGCGCACAATGCGTGGGTCACGTTCAATGCAGTCTAGCATGAATTGAGCCATGTGTGCCAGAGTCCTACCAGAATCCTCATCATCCTCTTGTGAGCGTTGTGATAGTTGTTGTGATGCATCATAGTCGTCACCTTCCTCCTGGTCTGCTTCTGCTGACCATTCGCGTTGAATTGTGGAAGTCCAACGTGCACCGCTCTGGCCCTCGTCAGTGGTGGCATGAAATTCCTGCTCCAACTCCAGCTGTTCCTCCTCCTCTTCTTCGTCATAGCTGCTGGGGCCAGCGTTCCCTGAGGCGGATGGCCTGATGTTGGTACCATCACGCTGATCGTTTTCTCCTTCAGATTCCCCCAGTTGCATCATGACAGCTGTTTCCTTGATTTTTAACATCGACCTCTTCAGTAAACACAGCAGTGGTATGGTAATGCTGACTGAAGAGTTGTCACTGCTCACAAGCAACGTGGATTGCTCAAAATTTTGGAGGACTTGGCAGAGGTCCAACATGTTGGCCCAATCGGATCCACAGAAGCTTGGCAGCTGGCCGGATGCGCCTCGGTACTGCGCCGTCATGTACTGGACCACTGCACTCTTCTGCTCGCAAAAGCGGGCTAGCATGTGCAGCGTAGAATTCCAGCGCGTAGGGACATCACACAGCAAGCGATGGTGGGGGAGATTGAAGCGCTCCTGCATCTTGGCGAGTGCCCCCGAAGCAGTACTGGAATTTCTACAATGTTTGGACACTCGACGCACCTTCAACAGCAGATCGGGCACGCCTGGGTATGTCCTCAGGAACCGCTGAACTACTAGGTTCATCACGTGCGCCAGGCAAGGGATGTGTGTCAGCTTAGCCAACCTTAAAGCGCGAATGAGATTACTCCCATTATCACACACAACCATGCCCGGTTTCAGGTCCAGCGGTGCCAGCCACAAATCCGTCTGTTCCTTTATTCCCCTCCAAATTTCCTCCCCTGTGTGCTGCTTATCCCCAAGGCAGATTAGCTTCAGCAACGCTTGCTGACGCATGCCAACAGCTGTGCTGCACTGCTTCCACGATCCTACTGCTGCTGGGTTAGCGTTTCCGGATGAGGTACAGCTTTGAGATGCGTTGGAGGAGAAGGAGTCAGAGAGGTAGGTGCTGCTGTTATCCAGTGGGAGGGACGGCGGTGCAGCTGTTTGTGGCGTGGGCAACACCCGTGCCGTAGCAGGTGAGGAATCGCTGCCAGGCTCCACAAGGTTCACCCAGTGCGCGGTAAGGGAGATGTATCGACCCTGGCCGAACGCACTCGTCCAGGTGTCAGTGGTGAGGTGAACCTTGCAGGCAACGGCATTCTTCAAGCTTCGGGTTATTTTGCTGACCACGTGCTCATGCAACTCAGGCACTGCAGAGCGTGCAAAGTGGTAGCGGCTGGGAACCACGTAACGTGGGATGGCCACTGACATCATGCCCTTGAAGCTGTTTGTCTCCACCAATCGATATGGCAGCATTTCGCAGGCCAGAAGCTTGGCTATGCTGGCTGTTACTGCCACGGCCCGGGGGTCATTTGCTGGCAATTTCCTCTTGCGCTCAAACATCTCCGACACAGACAACTGAACCGTAGCGCTGCACACGGAAGGGCTGTTGGTTGTTGTGTTTGATGAACACTGGGAGACCTCAAGAGCACTACTCCGGAAAGTGACAGTGTCAGCGTCGTCTGATGTTTGTGAATGTTGTGAACCACGCAATGGCTGGGCTACTGCTGCTGCTGAGGCGGGTCTGGTGAACCCAAGGGAGGCAGTGTTGTTTCTGGTACCCTGTCCTGACGCGTTTGCCCAAAGAGTGGGATGTTTGGATAGCATGTGACGGCTCATGCTGGTGGTGGAGAGGTTGTTAATATTTTTCCCCCTGCTCAGGCGGGTCTTGCACACCTTGCAAATCGCCATGGTAACATCCTCAGTGCAGTCTTCAAAGAAAGCCCAGACTTTGGAGCACCTGCCTCCTTGCTGGCGATTTCTGTTTGCTCCTCTTTTGCCTCTCACTTGAACTTCCACGCTTGTGGTGCCTGAAATTGCGCGCCGCCTACCTTGTGGCACAAGGCGAACTCGTGCAGCAGTGTGTTCTTCAACAGACTCATCTGTGCTGCTGCTACGACGGCGATGTTCTCGTTCACAAACAAAATCTGGGTCTCTGTCCACATTGTCCATACCCTCCTCTTCCATTTCCTCAAACTCGTCATATGTCATTGTGGGCCACCGCCGTGGAGTAGAGCTCCCCACAACAACCTCTGCGCAGCACACTCCAACGTCGTCTTCCAGATCTTGTCGGCCGACCTCCTGCAATTGCAACCCCTCCTGCCCAAATTGCTCTGGGATTTGGGTTTCCGAGTCCTCTTCGGACTCGCCTTGTATTTCAGTGCGCGGTGCATTTCCCACAGTTAACGGTTGTGAATCCAGGCACAACATTTCTGGCTGTTCCTCCATTGACCTTTGAAAGGTGGAAGTTTGTTGGGCTGGGAATAGCTCCTGCGAATACCCCATTGTGTCCTGAGGTAATTCATCGGACTGGTTATCTGGCAGTTGTGTGCGTGGTGTCGCTGCCGGTTGTGTCAGCTTTGTGCCCACTGGCTCCTTGTAACTGGCTGAGGACTCGGACCTCGTGCGTGATGTGCTGGTGCTGCTTAACCCACTGCTGGACGCTTGAGAGGTCATCCAAGTAATTATCTGGTCCTGTTCTTTTGGATTTGTGAGGGTTGTTGTCCTGGACAACATGGGCGGTATTGAGTGGGTTTTCTTGGGTGCTCCCCTGTGGCCTGTACGTGAACCGTCAGGGGAAACACCTCTTCCCTTGCCCCTCCCTCTTTCACCGGATTTCTTCCTCATTTCACTTATCCTTACAGTACACGCTGACTGGCAGCAGTACAGTGGCAGTACAGAAATGCTATACAGTACCACTATTCCCAGCAGCGACACAGAGCACAATGCTATACAGTGACGGGTGAGCGGTGTACCACTATTCCCAGCAGCGACACAGAGCACAATGCTATACAGTGACGGGTGAGCGGTGTACCACTATTCCCAGCAGTGACACAGAGCACAATGCTATACAGTGACGGGTGAGCGGTGTACCACTATTCCCAGCAGCGACACAGAGCACAATGCTATACAGTGGCGAACGAGCGGTGTACCACTATTCCCAGCAGACACAGAACAGTACACAGAATGCTATATAGTGTGGCTGAACGAGCGGTGTACCACTATTCCCAGCAGACACAGAACAGTACACAGAATGCTATATAGTGTGGCTGAACGAGCGGTGTACTACTGTTCCCAGCAGACACAGAACAGTACACAGAATGCTATATAGTGTGGCTGAACGAGCGGTGTACTACTGTTCCCAGCAGACACAGAACAGTACACAGAATGCTATATAGTGTGGCTGAACGAGCGGTGTACCACTGTTCCCAGCAGACACAGAACAGTACACAGAATGCTATATAGTGTGGCTGAACGAGCGGTGTACCACTATTCCCAGCAGACACAGAACAGTACACAGAATGCTATATAGTGTGGCTGAACGAGCGGTGTACTACTGTTCCCAGCAGACACAGAACAGTACACAGAATGCTATATAGTGTGGCTGAACGAGCGGTGTACCACTGTTCCCAGCAGACACAGAACAGTACACAGAATGCTATATAGTGTGGCTGAACGAGCGGTGTACCACTATTCCCAGCAGACACAGAACAGTACACAGAATGCTATATAGTGTGGCTGAACGAGCGGTGTACCACTATTCCCAGCAGACACAGAACAGTACACAGAATGCTATATAGTGTGGCTGAACGAGCGGTGTACTACTGTTCCCAGCAGACACAGAACAGTACACAGAATGCTATATAGTGTGGCTGAACGAGCGGTGTACTACTGTTCCCAGCAGACACAGAACAGTACACAGAATGCTATATAGTGTGGCTGAACGAGCGGTGTACCACTATTCCCAGCAGACACAGAACAGTACACAGAATGCTATATAGTGTGGCTGAACGAGCGGTGTACCACTATTCCCAGCAGACACAGAACAGTACACAGAATGCTATATAGTGTGGCTGAACGAGCGGTGTACCACTGTTCCCAGCAGACACAGAACAGTACACAGAATGCTATATAGTGTGGCTGAACGAGCGGTGTACTACTGTTCCCAGCAGACACAGAACAGTACACAGAATGCTATATAGTGTGGCTGAACGAGCGGTGTACTACTGTTCCCAGCAGACACAGAACAGTACACAGAATGCTATATAGTGTGGCTGAACGAGCGGTGTACTACTGTTCCCAGCAGACACAGAACAGTACACAGAATGCTATATAGTGTGGCTGAACGAGCGGTGTACTACTGTTCCCAGCAGACACAGAACAGTACACAGAATGCTATATAGTGTGGCTGAACGAGCGGTGTACTACTGTTCCCAGCAGACACAGAACAGTACACAGAATGCTATATAGTGTGGCTGAACGAGCGGTGTACTACTGTTCCCAGCAGACACAGAACAGTACACAGAATGCTATATAGTGTGGCTGAACGAGCGGTGTACTACTGTTCCCAGCAGTGACACACAATGACTGGGGGGGACCCTGGCTAGCGTGGCTGGAGCGCGAACTACCCTGCCTGCCTACCCAAAGCTAAACCCACAGACAAATGGCGGAGATATGACGTGGTTCGGGTATTTATTTACCCGAACCACGTGACAGTTCGGCCAATCAGAGCGCGTTCGGGTCCGAACCACGTGACCCGTTCGGCCAATCACAGCGCTAGCCGAACGTTCGGGGAACGTTCGGCCATGCGCTCTTAGTTCGGCCATATGGCCGAACGGTTTGGCCGAGCACCGTCAGGTTTTCGGCCGAACTCGAACATCACCCGAACAGGGTGATGTTCTGCAGAACCCGAACAGTGGCGAACACTGTTCGCCCAACACTAATCCCCGCTGCACGGAGGGGATTTGGGAGGTAAGGGACCCCCGTTTAACCGCGGGATAGCGGCGGTTTAGCAGGGGCACACATGCCCCTGCTGAATATAAGCACTGAAGCGAGATTTATTCTCGCTTCAGTGTCTCTTAAAATTAACTTTAGTCAATGGACAGTGGTGATGACGAGGGAACACTTATTATATTATTACCTTATGTGTGTAACTTATGTTTTGCAGCAGCCAGTTCTGGTGATCTCTCTCTGCTGTTGCTGACAGACAGTCAACTCACTCTGTCTACTATGCACTGTAAGTGCCGTCACCTGACCTCTAGCTACAGTGCTACACACACACACACGCTGTTTCCGCTCCCAGCCCCAGGCCAGTCCCACCCCCATCAGCCCCTGCGGCACGGCTACGGAAACAGCCAATCAGGACTCAGGAGGAGGGGGGGGGATCACTGGGGGTGAGAGAGAGGCTCAGCCGGGCAAGAAGAAATGGTGCCACCGTGCCAGCCGGTGGCCGCCGTTACTATGGCGACCACACACGCTGGGCAGTGTGGAGAGGACTGTTTGGGGCACTCAGGAGGATCGCCGGCCGGGGAAGCGAGGCAGCAAGTGGGGGCGGAGCCGAGTCGCCGAGTGGGGGCGGAGCCGAATCGCCGACATTACCATGGCGACCACACCACACAGACGCTGGGAGCTGGGGCAGACAGAGCGAGGAGAGCAGCGGGGAGGACTGTCACTGGCCGCCGCCCGCCGATGGTGACAACAAGGACAGCTGACTGAGCACGTGGAGGTGGAGAGAGTCGCCGTCCATGAAACCCCCCCAGGGAGTCGTCGCCCCCACCTCCTCCTGGGGCACCGGAGGTGGGGAAGAGCCTCTTGTCCATGGATTGGACAAGGGCTCCGGGGGGGAGGGGAAGGCTTGGCCGCCCCTCCCCTCGAAGCCCCCCCATACCATGGACCATGCGGGCTGGTATAGCTCAGGGTGCGAAGCCCCAGTCGGCCGGGGCTCCGCATTCTGGCTATCCAAGCCTGCAATGGGGACAAGGGGTTACAGAGGCTCGGGAGGGGGGACCCCACGTCATTTTTTTCCAAAAAAATTCCCACACTCCGCACATAACCCAAAAATTTTAATTTAAAAAAAAATAAATAAAATTTTTCAAATTTTTTTTTAAATATTGTTTCCCAGTATCTTTTTGAACATTCCCTACACATTTGGTGTTTCTGGCATTTAAAGGGGCTTTGCTATAAACCGCTAAAGTCGGCGGGCGTTTAATTTTCCCACGGTCAGAAGGAGAATATTCAAAATCAATTTTCTCAAAAACTATAAGGTCTTTTTGAAAAATGTTCTTTTTCCTCTTGTTCACAATTTTCTTCTTAACATTCCCTGCAAATTTGGTGTTTTTAGCTTTTAAGGGGGCAGTGCTATTAAACATTAAAGCCGGCGGGCAGACATTTTCCAAAGGGCAGCAAAGCAGGGCTTAAAACGATAAATATCATTCAGGCAGGACACAAAAAAACAAGTTTTAAAACGATAAATTTCGTTCAAAAGGTCTGCACTATTTTAACCTTTAAAACGATAAATATCGTTTTAAACTAATATCGGGCAGAAGGGGGCGCCATTATTTAACCGGCGCCATTTTTCACTAGACACACGGCGTTCAGCTGATAAGGCTGATAGGTCTTTCATTGAAGCAGCTAGGTATGCATAAGACCCTCAGAAGGGCATCAGTGATCTTTTTGATGCATACTTCCATCTTTATTTCATGTTTCACGTGCAGCTGATTTTTCTGGTCTCCTTTTGTCTTTTAGATGAACCTGAGTTTGTTACAATCACAGGAACCATTGACATAAGCTATCCTCTAAAAAACTACAAGATCTTTTAGAACTTTTTTCCTATTTTTGTCACAGTTCTTCGTCACATACCTAGCAAATGTGGTAGTTCTTACATGTATTGGTGGTAAAACAAGGATAACATAGGCGCCAACACAGGATAAAACTTGTTAAAAGAAGTTTAAAAGGGAGGAAGTGGGTGGACTCGCCTCCCTCAGGTATATAAATGACCAGGCCGAATGAGCCGTTTTAAATATAACTACAACATTTATTTAAAACGAATCTCCAAATAAATAAATGTTGTAGTTATATTTATAACGGCTCATTCGGCCTGGTCA